>NW_016107994.1:113050-117308 GCF_001604975.1 Cebus imitator
GACAGAGCGAGACTCTGTCTCAAAATAATAATAACAATGATAATAATAAAATATTGATGTGTACATCAAGAAGAAAGAGGGAAAGAAAGAGAAAGAAAGGAAGGAGGGAGGGAAGGAAGGGAGGGAAAAGAGAGAGAAAGAAGGAAGAAAGAAAGAAAAAGAAAAGAAAGAAAGAGAGAAAGAAAGAGGGAGAAAGGAAGGAAGGCAGAAAGAGAAGGAAGGGGGAAAGGAAAGAAGGAAGGTAAGAAAGAAGAGGAGAGAGGAAAGAGGAAAGAGAGAAGGAAGTGAGTGACTGAGTGAAGAAAGAAAGAAGAGAAAAGAAAGAAGAAAGAAGGAAAGAAAGGGAGAAAGGAAGGAAGGGAGAAAAGGAAGAAGGGAGAAAGAGAAGGAAGGAAGGGAGGGAGGAAGGAAGGGAGGGAGGGAGGGAGGGAGGGGGGGAGGGAGGGAGGACAGCACCAAAGCCCAACCAAGGAGCTGACTGCCCCAGAGGGTGACGCAGCCTCTTGGGAAGAAGCCTGCTACTCCTCACACTGCCTCTCGTGCTATTTGCCCTGCAGGATTTCAGTTCGCGAGGGTAGGAGTGGGGGCTGGCACATGGCGGGGATCGTTTCGGCTGCTGTGCTCCTGCTGTGCTGTGAGATGAAACACTTGTGCCCCAGAATGACTCATGGTTCTCCTGTAACTGGACAACTGCTCCGTGACCTTCCTGGGCTTTTCTGTCTTCCAACCTGAGAACCTCCGAGGCCGGGACTGCCATCCGACAACATGTATCATCAATCAGGGCCCAACGCCAGGCTGGAATTTGGCCGGCTGGCCCCGGGCCTGGGTTGTTCTTTCTTATCTACTGAGGCTTCATTGAACTGGCCAACTGACGAGGCACAGCTGAGGCAGTGAAATCTTCCCAAGCGATACATGTGGCTGTCAGGATTATTCACAGTATTTGGGTCCCCTGTCCAAGACCCCTTCTCCCCACAGACACCCTTCCAAACCCAGCTCATGACTAATAAACCCATACCCAAATTGATCTCACAGCTGTTCTTCAAATGCGGTGCCAGCCCTCTCCTCGGAGCCAAGCTGTTTGGACTTGCAGTAAATTGGGGCAATTTCTCATCTGGGGCTTGTCGCTGGTTTCAGAAACGGTTCTCATTCAGCACAGGCCTTTCAGCGGTGACAGTAACGTGTCTTGGCAAAATCACTGAGTCTGGAGAACTCGTTTCCTCCTACCACCAGACACACTAGCAAAAAGCCCCCTTCTAGCTGCTAATTCATTCAGTTCTTCAATGGCTGCCTGATTTGCTCATGAAAAAGAAAACAGTGAAGCCCCCCTGCTTCATGGCTTTCTTCCAACAAATGGAGGCATGACGGTGTGGCCCAGACATGTGAGAGAGACAGGAAATTAAACACCAGTTGACCAACTCAGTATTAGGCAGCAGGGGAAAGAGAATGGGGGTGGAGGTTATTTGGAATAAGGTGTCTGGTTCTCCATGAGGGCAAGAGCTGCTGAGCACTTGAAGGCCAGCAGGGGCCAAAGTTCTAGAACCAGTAGCCACGGTTGAGGTAGTAACAGTGGTGAGAGAAGTAACAGTTGTGACCACAAACATCTGCGTGAAGCGCTGCCCTTTATAAAGCCTGTTTCCATGCATAACGCCGTCAGCTGCAGTGAAGATCCAGAGCACCCCGTAGCCATGCAGGATCCCTTTATTCACTTATTTATTCATTCACTTATTCACAAAGACTTAGGTTAACTGTATCCCCCAACATTCTGCAGAGAAACAGAAACAATAAGGCATGCCTACTGTATATAAAAGGAGAGGTTTAAGAATTCACTCACACGCCGGGCGCGGTGGCTCACGCCTGTAATCCCAGCACTTTGGGAGGCCGAGGAGGGCGGATCACGAGGTCAAGAGATCGAGACCATCCTGGCCAACATGGTGAAACCCTGTCTCTAATAAAAATACAAAAAAATTGCTGGGCATGGTGGCACACGTCTGTAGTCTCAGCTACTCGGGAGGCTAAGGCAGGAGAATTGCTTGAACCCAGAAGGCAGAGGTTGCAGTGAGCTGAGATCATACCACTGCACTCCAGCCTGGTGCCTGGTGACGGAGTGAGACTCTGTCTCAAAAAAAAAAAAAAAACGAATTCACTCACACAATTACAGAGGCTGGCAAGTCCACATTTTGGAGGGTGGGCCAGAAGGCTGGAGATCCAGGAAGAGCCAGTGCTGTGGTTGAATTCAAAGGCCATCTGCTGTCAGAGTCCCTTCTTGCTCATGGGAGGCCAGTGTCTGTTTTATTCAGGCCTTCAACTGATTGAATGAGGCCCACCCACATTATGGAGGGCAATTTGCTTTATTCAGAGTTCACTGATTTAAATGTTCATCTTATCCAAAAACACCCCACAGAAACATCCAGAAAAATGTTAGACCAAATAGCTGGGGACCATGGCCCAGCCAAGTTGACAGATAGCATTTTATTTGCTTATTTTCCTTTTTATTTGTGCAAATTTATGAGGTACATGTGCAATTTGGTTACACACATAAATTGCATCGTGGTGAAGTCAGGGCTTTTAGGGTATCCATCACCCAAATAATGTATATCATAACCATTAGCCAATTTTTCTTCATCCTCCCCACTTCCACCTCCTCACCCTTTGGAGTCTCCGTTACTCATAAAATTAACCACCACAATAAAGAAGGCGCTGAGCTGAATAAACCCAGCCCTCTAGAAGGTCATAGGAGAGCAGTGGAAGCAATGGTATGTGCTTGAATAATTGCACAAGTTTGAAATTGATGCATGCTATAAAAGAGACATAGATAAAAGTGCCGGAAACCCGAATGCATTTCCTTCAGCCTTGGGAGGAAGTAGGGAGCCAGGGGCTTTCTGGAGAAGGAGGATTTGACCAGGATCTTGAATTGCGGGTAGGATTTGGATGGGTGCACATGCACATGGAGGGAGGAACATGACCAGCTAGATGGACAAGCATGAACAAAGAGGGATTAGAATCCATACAGGGAGCATCCAGGAAGTCATTGAAGGCAGAGGAAATACTGAAAGAATTAACAAGCAATATGGCAACCAACAGAGTAGACACAGGCCATTGTACCCTATGGGTGCACACCAGCTAGACGTCAGCCTCAGCTACAGCACAGGGTTTTCAACATCTTTCCTGTCCCATTCCTGTGATAAGTGGTCTTATTTCTTTGCACAGTTATACCCAACACTGTGCGAACCAGGCTGCAGGAGGCAAGCATTCCGCTGTTTGCCCCAGCATCCACTAAACCCAGCCTCGGCTTCCCTGCAATCTCCATCCCATGCTCTTCAGTGTGTACTTCATCACTGACTCTAGATGGGCCATGTGACCCAGTCCTAAGCCAATCAGAGCCTCACGCCCTCACTGCTGGGGCGACTGGTCAAGAACAATGACACCACTGGAGCCAATCACTGCAAGGCTATTGCTCTATGTTCCCGCGTCTGTTCCCATCCGAATATGAGAGGTGATAGGAGTGAAGCCAATGTCCCAAGTTCAGTTTGAGACTGAAGCCAAACACACTGATGAGCAAAGCAGAGAAACAGAGGGAAGATGGGTCCTGGTTCCGTCAAATCCAGCCCACGCACGTGGAGGAGGCTGTGGGACAGACAGGATGAGTCCAAGATCCACAAGCATTTGGCAACGATTCAACACCGTGATAATAACCTTAACAACCAATGTTTGTTAAGCGCTTACCATGTATCAAGCACTAACATTTTATTTAATTCTTTCAACCTTCAAAGGTAGTTACTATTATCTCTCATTTTATAGCTGAGAAAACTGCCTCAAAAAAAATTTAAGAAACATTCTCGAGGGACCCCTCACAAGTCAGCAGTGAAATCAAGTTTCAAACCCAGGTCTCTCAGATGTTGAACCCTGAGCTCTTGGTTTCTACGTGGTTCAGAAATATCTGGAAAGAGGCTGGGTGTGGTGGCTCATGGCTGTAATCCCAGCATTTTGGGAGGCTGAGGTAGGCGGATTGCCTGAAGTCAGGAGTTCAAGACCAGCCTGGGCAACATACTGAAAACCCATCTCTACTAAAAATACAAAAATTCGCCAGGTGTGGTGGCACACACCTGTAGTCCCAGATACTCAGGAGGCTGAGGAGGGAGAATCACTTGAACCTGGGAGGCGGAGGTTGCAGTGAGATGAGATCACACCACTGGCAGTCCAGCCCGGGTGACAGAGTAAGGCCGTGAGAAAGAAAGGCAAGGAAAGAAAGGAAGGGAAG
>NW_016107994.1:117797-149702 GCF_001604975.1 Cebus imitator
GGGGGAGGGGAAGAAGGGAAGGGAAGAAGGGAAGGGAAGAAGGGAAGGGAAGGGGGGAGGGGGAGGGCGGAGGGAGAGGGGAAAAGGGGAAGGAAAGGAGAAGGGAAAGGGGGAAGGGGAGGGAGGGAGGAAGGAAGGAAGGAAGGAAAACTTTTTTTTTTAATAATAAAGATCCAGGTCAACCCCTAGAGATTTGAGTCACTGGGTCTGGGGTGGGGGTCCAGACACTAGAATTTTTTCAGTGTCCCCAAAGTACTGCAAATGAGTGGCCAGGATCAAGAGCCACTGGTCAGGGCATGTGGGATGAAGTTCTTGTTTCTATAAAGCAGTTTCAGCCAATTGCACAAAAAACAAGTGACACTGACCTTCCAAACTCCCAGCAGCTCAGGGAAACCCCACGTTCCAGTAAACACCTCCCTTCGGGTCACCTACACAATCTCGGCCAGCTCCTGATGGATGGAACTGAGATCTGATTTACAGGAAGCAAGTGAGGAGTGAGAAACGGACGAGATGAGAAGAAGAGAAGCTCTCTTTTTATTTGGCCTGTCATTTCTAGAAAACACACTTTATAGTACTGGGAAGGAACAGAAAGCAGCTGCTTTGGGAAACTCTGGGGGACGTCGGCTTCTGGCTTGTCACGGCTATGATCCACGTTCTATTCCACTCTACTTACAAGCACAAATTTCCCTGTGAAACGCAGGGCACAGTGTACACAGCTGGGCCCACCACGCACACCGCAGCAAGGACCAGGAAAGGGCTTGGCTGAGATAGTGCGTGAGCCAGCCCTCTACATCCTGGGGCCAGTTGGTTTTGTAGTTGTTGGAGGAGGGAAAGGGAGTTATTTGGTTTTTTCCCAGAGGTTGGCTGAATATAATCTTTCAGGAGTTCCTCCCTGAACATTCTTCCTTGCTTTAAAAAAAAAAAAAACCCTGGACTGCAATTTTGTCTTTATGGCCTTTCCCAGGAGATCAGCTTTTATTTCAAAAGTAAAACCCCAGCACAAAGCGTAAGGAAGCTTGCAAACCTTTTGAGGATGGCTGTCATTGAAATGCTTCTGCAACTCCTATATCATCGGGAACGTGGCTTTTGCACTTGTTCTTAAAAATGTCCAGGTTCCTTCTGATTTTATGATTCTGAGTCTCTTGGTTGTAGCACAATGCTGGGCATATAGTTGCTATTAAGCAGGAAAATAATGGGGTTTTTTTTTTCTCTCTCTCTCTCTTGTGTATGTGTATGAAAAAACAAGAGCAGAAAAGAAAACCTATTGGCCAGGCAAGGTGGCCCACGCCTGTAATCCCAGCACTTTGGGAGGCTGAGGCAGGCGGATCACCTGAGGTCGGGAGTTTGAGACCAGCCTAACCAACATGGAGAAACCTCGTCTCCACTAAAATACAAAAATTAGCTGGGCGTGCTGGCATGTACCTGTAATCCCAGCTACTCGGGAGGCTGAGGCAAGAGAATCGCTTGAACCCGGGAGGCGAAGGTTGTGGTGAGCCGAGATCACACCATCGTACTCCAGCCTGGGCAACAAGAGCGAAACTGTCTCAAAAAAAGAGAAAAGAATGCCTATTGGCCAACTAGCTTCCTTCTTCAAGCAAGACTCAGGACTTCAGTATTCCCTGAAATGTGAAATGATTACCAAATGGTTTAAATTTTGATGATACATTTCACCATTGGAGTAAAATTTAAGAAAAAAAAATGCAAATGCAAAATTATCCTATGTTTGTTGTCAGTATTTTAATGTGTTTCTACAAACAAACAGGAAAATGTTAAAACTATATTCAGGGGGTGGGGAGGGAGAGGAGATTCAATCCAGTGCTGGGGAGGATGGATCCATTTCTAAAAGGCAATGAGGAGACCTTTGAACCTGGATTCAACTCTTAAGACCTTTCTTTCAAACTGATTCTTACTCAACATTCTTTGCCTACAACCAGAGAGAAATCAGCCCACCTGTGCCAGATTGTATTTCTCCTTCCTGTCCGAAAGGATGTTGTGAGGGTCTCTGATGAAGATCTCACAAGATCGAGGTCCATCAGGCCTTGAGCATTTCACAAATCCGTATCAGACACTTTCCTAAAAGAGACAGTGAACTCAGGACAGTCCTGGGGGTTTTTACCCTTTTCTTCTGCCAGTGTGCCAAACTGACTAATAATTTTTTTAATCGCATTTTAGGTTTTGGGGTACACATGAAGAACATGCAAGATTGTTGCATAGGTACACACGTGGCAGTGTGATTTGCTGCCTTCCTCCCCTTCACCTATATCTAGCATTTCTCCCTATGCTATCTCTCCCCAACTCCCCACCCCCTGCTGTCCCTCCCCTATTTCCCCACAACGGACTCCAGTGTGTGGTGCTCCCCTCCCTGTGTCCATGTGTTCTCATTGTTCAACACCCGCCTATGAGTGAGAACATGTTGTGTTTGATTTTCTGCTCTTGTGTCAGTTTGCCGAGAATGATGGTTTCCAGGTTCATCCGTGTCCCTACAAAGGACACGAACTCATCATTTTTGATGGCTGCATAATATTCCATGGTGTATATGTGCCACATTTTCCCTGTCCAGTCTATCATTGATGGGCATTTGGATTGGTTCCAGGTCTTTGCTATTGTNAAGACCTTCCTTTCAAACTGATTCTTACTCAACATTCTTTGCCTACAACCAGAGAGAAATCAGCCCACCTGTGCCACAAGATCGAGGTCCATCGGGCCTCGAGCATTTCACAAATCCATACCAGACACTTCCCTAAAAGAGACAGTGAACCCAGGACGGTCCTGGGGGCTTTTACTCTTTTCTTCCGCCAGTGTGCCAAACTGCCTAACAATTTTACAAGGGATGAACACCACTCCAGCCTGGAGTTTCTACAATTTACTCTTTTTTCCTTAAAAAGGAACTGCAAAAGCGCTCTCCATCCCTGGTTCTCTCCTGCCACTCCCATACGTTGTGATTCCTCAGGGAATACTGACAGCAGCTCTGTGGCCATATCAGCAAGTTTTTCAGTGTCTTAGGATGCAATTTAGCTGAGCTTTGGACATGGATAGCAAGAACTTAAAGGAGCTAGACATTTTTTCACTATCCTCCCGATCTGAAAGATCAGTTTGCCTATTCTCTAAATAGTTGCTCTAAAGGTAAGCGTCTCTGAAAGGCTAAAAGCAGGCCCAGCATGATTATAGTCTGTTCTGGGCTTCACCACTTGCTCACTCTCTACAAAACAGCTACGCTTACTGAAGAGCAGAGTGCGTCGGGCACTGAGCTGAGAGCTCTGCTTACAGGCTCGAAAGGAATCCTTGCAACACCCCTGTGCAGTGGGTACGGCTGTTTCCCCCTCATGCAGAGGACAAAACTGAAGTGCAAACAGGGCAACTTTTCCAAGGTCACACAGCTTGTAGATGACAGAGCTGGCAATGCAACCCCTGTCCTGAACCTCCATGCGACACTGATCTGTTCCTTGTCACTTATTTTGGGCTTAGCTTGAAAAGTCCTTCATGACTGGGGGGCAGAATTATGGGGAATGATTTTCTCTTTTCTGTTCAAATGTTTTGCATCAAATGATTGTTTGTAAAGCCCTTTAAGATAGCTCCAGCACCCCGACTGGCCCCAGCCTTCGTGGAACCTGAGCCTTCCTCTGCCAGCCCCTGGCCTCCCTGTGTCCTTCAGGCTCCCCATGGCTGACAGCATCAGTCACGGGGCTGCTGCCTCCTTCACTCTGCTGTGGCAAAGCCCACCTGGCTCCTTGCCTGTCTCCTGACTCATCCCTCGTCAGTCCTTTTGGGAGCCACAGGCCTAACGGAGCTGGATGGTAAAGACCAAAGTCTCTCCCCTGGAAGCATCATGACTCCAAGAAAAGACTTGAAATTATGAGTTGAATTATGTTCCCTCAAATTTATATGATGAAGCCCTAACTCCCAGCTCCTTAGAGAGTGACCTTATTTAGAAACAGGGTCATTAAGATGTAATTAATGAAGATGACATCATAGTGGAGTTGAGGGGCCCAATCCAATGACTGGTGTTCTTACAGAAAGGGGAAACTTGATCACAGATACACACACAGAGCACCATGGGAAGATGAAGGCAGTGATGGATGATACATCTACAAACCAACGGACACCAAAGACTGCCAGCAAACCCCCAGGAGCTGGGGAGGCAGGGAACAGATGCTGCCTCACAGCCTCAGAAGGAACCAGCTCAGCTGACACGTTGATCTGGGCTGAACTATCACACACTTCTGTTGAATATACCACCCGGTTTGTGGTACTCTGTTACACAGCCCTAGGAGATGAATATACTGAATATCACATGATAAAGAGGAAAGAAGAAAATTCCAGTTAACAAAATCCCCCAGCTCTCCTCTTAGATTCCTTTCTCTTGAGAAGCCTTTCCAGAGCCCTTGACCATGGCCCTACAGAAGAGGGGACTGGCAGAGCCCCCTGGCAGAAGAGAAGGCCAGGATGTGGCGTTGAGATGGTGTTGTAGGGATGACATGCTAGTGTGTTTATTCGTGGTGCCCTTGGTGGAAAGCTTGTGAGGCTGGGAGGAAACAGAGGCACCTCCGAGGCACCTGCCAGGCTCCATCCTGCCCCGAGTCTGGGGAAGGGCTCCCTCCACATGTTTCCTGCCTCAGCTCCTTAGGCATCCTCCCCTTCCCTCCCACCACATGGCCTGAAGATCGTCTCTTTCCCTCTTGGCTCCCCCACTAGACTCGCTCTCAGGACCAGACTGAGGTCAGGACGGGCCCACTGGCTCCCCGTTGTATCTGCCTGGCCAAGTCACAGTACACATCTGTTAGATGAATGGCTGGATCATGTGAGTATAGGAGGAAAACACGAGTCAAAGAGCTCCAAAGATGAAGCCAGGTTTTGGTGGCTCATACCTGTAATTCCAACGCTTTGGGAGGCCAAGGTGGAAGAAGAGCTTGAGACCCGTGTTCAAGACCAGCCTGCACAACAAAGCAGAGCCCCGTCCGTCCAAAAAGCTTAAAAATAAGCAGCTGTAGTGGCATGTATCTACAGTCTCAGCTACTTGGGAGGCTGAGGACGGAGGATTGCTTGAGTCCAGAAGTTCAAGGTTACAGTGAGCTATGACTGCACCCTTGGCCCCCTGCCTGGGTGACACAGCAGGGCCCTGTCTCAAAACACAAACAATAAAAACAAAAACTACAAAGACGAAAAGTAGAAAGGGAAGGTAATGAAGAAGCAGAATATTTTAAAACTAAGAGGAGGAGTGAAAAGGGAGAGAACAAGGACAAAGAACAAATGAGAGAAGGAGAAGAAGAATATGCACTTTTCTGATGCGGATCCACAATTCCTGGTCTGATATTCTTGGGACCAGGTGTTTTCCATACTGAGAATCTGGGGTTTTTAAGGAGGGTTACTGTGGGGCACAGTACCCATATGGAGGCAGACTCCTGTACACAAACACGCATGGACATTTCTGCAGCAAAAACATATGTATAGTCACACAACGTGAAGAAACAAAGACTAGAAAGAGCCTCGCGTAGTTGGAGTCGGGTCAGATGTTCTTAGACCGTAGGTTTGCAGAGGATTTTGGACTTAGGAGGATGTTCATGGAGCGTGGCTCTGTCATGGAGCCTCTGTAGCCCAAGCCAGGCTAAGATGGAGGCTGCTCACACTTCTCATGTCTAAGAAGGGAAAAGGCCTGGGCTGAGAGCCTTTCCCCTGCTGTTGTGTTCTCATGTCTCATCCAGGGTGAATTTTGGGCCAAGGGTTCCCAAGAAAGGATTGAGGACAAATCATTTATTCAGCCTAAAAAAAGACAGGGCTTTGTTCACACTCAAAGCCAGAGGAAGAATGAGAGACAGGGAGAGAAGGCTTCACATGGAAAATCCAGTCCTTTCAGTGCTAAACTCTTCACTTTTCCCCACGAATAGGCTCCCCATTTGCCATTGTTCTTTTCTGGGAAATGGTTCCACAGTCATTTTTCCCAGCGGCTGGCTGCCTCCCCCCCACCCCACCGGCTGTCCCAGCTGCAGATGACCTGGGCAGCATCTGGTGGAAGCCCCATGGGGCCTCCAAGCATTGAGAGTGCTCCCCTCCTACAGGATCTGTCCTGGAAGCAGCTGACCTTATTCTTGAATGGCCTGAGGCAGCTGTAGACATATTTCAGCTGTCACTCAAGAATGCTGGAGCTAGTCCAAGCCCAACTCCTGGTGTGGCATCTCGAGGTGAGAATCAGGATAGGGCAGAGGAAAGAAAATAAGATTCTCGGCCAGGCAGGCTTGGTTTCAGGCTTGTCCCTGCGACTTGTCATGTGATCTTAGGCACATGACTTCATCTTTCTGAATTTCATTCTCCTCCTCTGTAGAGGTGAATAATGATATTCTCTTGCAGAGCTGTTGTGGAGGGGAAAGGAAATAACATAGGAAAATATACCAGAAGCCTAGGCCCTTTCTGAATAGCAGGTGTTCCTGTGTTTGCTGTTCCGTGAACCATCTGTGGACACTTCTTGGGGGAATGGCTTCCTCTCTCCTAGGTGGTGGCAGGGGTGATGGCCGTGGGAGACATCGGAAGACTTTTGAGGCAAGTCTCAGCTTCTCCTGCCCTGGTCCATACTCCCCAGACCTCAGGCAATTCCACAACTTTTGGGACCCACCAGAAAGCTGTTATGCAATTGGGCCGGTTCCTATAAAGGGAAGTTGATTTCAAAACCTCCCCCTCCAAGATGTCAATGGTTAGAAGCAATCCACTGATGATCCCACCAGCTCACTTGACCTGGCCTACCCAGAGGCCAGCACAGCTCCACGGCTGGCCCTGCCCCACACAGACACCTCCACGTGCCTGGGCACATCTGCCCTGGGCCAGCCCCTTAGTGCTTCCCAAATCAGCTGCTGCAGTGGTCAGCAGCTCACAGAGCCCTTAGGGAGGAAACCCAGCCAGCACTGACCACTGACTGGTATTGGTGCCCAGGGCAACACAAGGCCTCCGCAGTTTCCAGTTCCCAGGACTCATCTGCATTAGGTTGAGATTCCATTCATTGTGCATGGTCACTATTGTCTGTGCAGTGCTGTTGGCTCCTGGCGTCTCTCTGTGGCGTCCTCACGGTCCAAGATGGTTGCTGCAGCTCCAGCCACCATGTCTGTGTTCCGCTTGCTTCCCAGGAGCCTCCCCACCCAGGGACCGTCACTGAGCACACGTCTCACTGATTCATGTGGTGGTTCTAAACAAATCTATACATTCTTTGAGAAAGGTGGGAGTCTGTTCCCCCTCCTCCTGAGACTGGGCCAGCCTTTGTGTCTTGTCACCAATAAAGGCAATGGAAGAAAAGCCGCATGCCTCATCCCAGAAAAGTCATGCAGTTTCCAGCTGGTACTCTTGTCAGACTTGCTCTTGGGGACAGCCACCACTAAGTTTGATGCCCCAGAATCACCATGGTAGAAAAGTCACACCTGAAGGGAGTTGTGTTGTTATAAAGTCTACTGGATAGGGCCAGGTGCAATGGCTTACTCTTGTAATCCCCGCACTTTGGGAGGCTGAGGCAGGTGATCACTTGAGGTCAGGAGTTCGAGACCAGCATGGCCAACATGGTGACATCCTGTCTCTACTAAAAATGCAAAAATTAGCCAGGCATGGTGTCACGTACCTGCAGTCCCAGCCACTGGGGAGGCTGAGGCAGGAGAGTTGCTTGAACCCGGGAGGCAGAGGTTACAATGAGCAGAGATCACGCCACTGCACTCCAACCTGAGCAACAGAGCCACTCTCTAAAAAAAAAAAAAAAAGAAAGAAAGAAAAAAGACTACTGGATAGGAGTCAGCAGGTCCAGCTGGTCAGGCCGCAGTTCCTGAGAAGCGGTTCCACTCTCTGCCCTCCTGTGCAAGCAGTGGGGGCAGCTGGCAGGAGTGTGAGCTCTGGAGGCTGAGTGCTGCGAGTCACATGCCGCTTCCTCTGCTTCCTGGCACGTGTCCTTATGCAGGCAATGTTATCCTCCCCGGGCCTCCTTTTCCTCATCTGTAAAATGGGTATGATACTTGTCAACACCTCACAGAACTGATATGAAAATTAATACATGAGACATGCTCAGAACTGTGTCTCACTCAATATCACCTGTTTTCTTTACTTCATGCCACCAATTATTTTGTAAAATTACCATTTCCACATGTATAGCTTTCTCTCCACTAGAATGTGTCTGCACAGGGCTGACACCATGGTCACCATGCTGGGGACCATCCTCACTGATGGGTCCCCACCTCAAAGAATGTCTGTCACACTGCAGGGACTTGAATTAGTTTGGATCAGGTTTTTCTTTTTCTTTTTGGGTTTGGATCAAGTTTGGCTGTGTGTAACAGATAAAACAACAGTGGCTTTAAAACGGAGCAGTTTATCTGCATCTCAGGAATAAGAGGTGTCTGAAGGTGTATGCCCCAGGAAAAGGTTTGTGAAACTGTCATCATCAGAGGTCTAGACTCCTTCCACCTTTCTACTGCAGTAGGTTTAGTGTAAGTAGACACTTCGTGGTCCAAGATAGCTGCTTGAGCTCCAGCCATCACATCTGAATTCTGTGTCAGGAACAAAAAGAAACAAAAAGGTGTAAAAAGTTTCCTTTAGGGAAACTTTCTAGCAGTTCCACACAATAATTCAGTTTACATCTCATTGGTCTAACCTTAATGCACAATCACATCAGCTAGGAAGCGTACCCCAATGGGAAAGGCAGCATTATTCTCAAAGTTGAGTTCTCAGGAACAGGAGGGAATATTGAGAAGAAATGAGCAGTCTCTGGCCAGTGCTCAGTAAATCTCAGACAGATAGATAAATGGTCCAGCCAGACCCTGGGGGTTCTCGCGGCCCTGCAGGCCAGCTGACTTATGATTTGTGCCAGCTTTGTCTCTAGAAGGCTGTGCCTACTGCCTGAGTGGGAGTCAAAAGGTAGGAAGGAGGCTGGCTCAGGAGAGGGGCATGGTGCAAGGCAGAAGCAGCCACTCTTCCATCCTTGACAATGACACCGTCATCAGTCATCCCCTCCATGCCCAGGGCCTGCTCTGGTGGCGACTTTGGGGACTTGATCCAAGGGAGTGAGGATGGCTAAGGATAAGACCAACCTTCTTTATTTCCTAGGACTTCATCACCCCAGGACTTCATCTGCTTGGTTACCAGATGGTTCTCACCATCCACCCTCACAGGACACAAGCTGTCACCTGGTGGCCACCGTCAGTGGGAGTCAGCAGTCCTCTGGGCAGGTGTGAAGGTTCCAGCTAATGTATGGGAAACTTCAGACAGAGAAGGAGGGCAGGAGCCCTACTCAGCCTCTTGGGTCCCAAGAGGCCTGCATCCTCTTTGACTCAAGGTGCAAAATCTTCTGAGGTTTGCCCAGAGTGGGTTCCAGAAACAGGTGCCAAGTCACAAGCTTCTGCTTCTGAAAGGGGAGAGCAGGGAGCTGGATTTGGGCAAATCTAGGCCATGTTCACACATGCTGAGTGGACAGTCTCCAGCTCCTACCTGCACCCTGCTCTGCAGCTTTTTCAGCTCAGTCATCATCCACCTCGCTCCATCCTGGCATCTTCTGCTGATCGCCAGAGCCCCACAGATCATGACCTCTGGCCTGGGCTGAGTCCTCTGGGTGCTAGGAGTGGAGGATTCCCAAAGTACACAATCTCCTTAGTCCTCAGGAATAAAAGGTCCTGCTTGGCTACTAGGTGATTCCTCACCATCATCACCAACACCAATGCCAAGATCAAGGGCAAGACCATCACAGGTCTCTTGAGGACCTGAGCATGGAGGCAGGTACCAATGACATGCAGAACACTGAGCTCTTTGTCAGCCTTGGCAGAGTGCTTGTCCCATGCCAAGCACCATACTATGCACTTTGCACCTAGCATCCTATTTCGTTTTCCCATCAACCCCATGCTGTCGAGACCATTGTTATTATCCCCATTTCACAGATGAGGAAACTGAGGTGTAGAGAGATAGACTTGCCCAAGGACAACCCCTACAGGGAGGCTCCAGTGACCGTGGGGAGGTATAAAAGGACATCACACCAAGGTGTGATCTCATGTTGGTGGCAGGCGCCTCGCTAGCACAGCAAGAGCATTGCAGACATGAATCCTGATCTAGATATTTTGGTTATCACCTGGCACGACAGAGTGCTAGAGGTGCATGGACCTGGGAGAGGACCAAATCCAAAATTCTCATTATACAGATGAGGAAACCGAGGCCAGAGTGGGGAAGCGCCTTGCCCTGGCTTCATATCAGCAGGTTCAACGTGCAGCCTGTTCTCATTTAGTTTGGTCATTTCTTGTCCCTGATAAGTTGCTATTTTTTTTTGAAGGCTTTTCTTTGGTTAAAAAAAAAAAAGTATTTCTGTCCTGTAGCATGTTTGGATTTCCCTCAACTTTTCACTAGCACCAGGTGCAAAAAAGGCTGAGGTTGCACAGAGACAAGCACCCCCTATCGGTATATTTTGGGAGGACAGACAACTTCAAGGGACTCCGCATCATCTTATCATGACACCTCGCACTCCCAGAGTGATCTACGTGTCATGCTAAACACTTCACAGTTACTGCATGGCATCCCCTAGTCCCTGAGGGAGGAACTCCTCCTTACCTTTCCTATCTTGTAGCTGAGGACACTGAGGTTTATCCAGGGAACCTATCCAAGATTACACACTTGATAAACAGCAGAACCAGCTCTGAAGGAAGGTTGGCAAACCACAGCCCGTGAGCGAGATCCAACCAGCCACCTATTTTTGCATGGCCCATGAGCTGAGAATGGTTCTTACACTTTTAGAAGATTTAGGGGGGAAAAATCATCCAAAGAATACTTCACGACTCATGAAAATTATATGAATTTCAAATGTCAGTGTCCATAAATAAAGTTTTATTGGGACACTGCCATGCCCATTCATTTACAGATTCTGGCCGCTTTCGAGTAGTTGCAACAGAAATGGTATGGCCAGCAAAGCCTAAAATATTTACTGCCTGGCCCCTTACAGAAAATATTTGCTGACCACCCCTGCTCTAAAGCAAAGGCTCCTACCCCATGTTTCAGTGCTCCAAGAAGCCTCCAAGGCTGGTGTCAGAGCTGTGAGCACCAGTTTCCAGACCTTATCCTTAGAATGACGCCAGACAAGACAAGCCATGGAAGTCACCAAACTTCACTGGGGCTTAGCTGCAAAATAAGGATAATCATCACGCCCTGCCTGGCTCCAAAAACTGTCAGAAGATGAAAACAAAATAATGTACATCAAAGCATTTTGTAATCCAGAAAGCACTCTACAGAAATGGGAAGGATTAGTGCATTATTTGATTCAGAGAAAGAGGGCTGGTATGAAGGAGGGAATCCAGCTGGAGGAGGTGGGGGTGGGTTTGCCTTGCTTTTGCAGGATTCATTAATAAAACAGACCAAGCCTGTTAGGAACGGCCTTTGTCACAAACCCTGTGCCCCTTGCACCCCATGGAGCGTATTCTTTGACCCTGAAGCATGGATTAATCTCTTAAACATTTACATTTGGGGCCAGTGTCTTCTGTCCCAGAGAAATGGCTTGCAGGCGATTCCCAGCTTTGGGCTTCTTCCCAAGGTGTGAGGAACCACGAGGCAATTTTAACGTAGGAAGAGTTCCCTGTCCCCAAATTCACTCTGCTCTTTTCTGCTCACTGACTGGCAAAATTTCAGAGAGATTCATTTCTATGATTATTCCAAATCTGTTAAAACAAATATTTCTGGACCAGGTTAACATTAAACACTGTTGGTTATTTCTATAGTGTGAACAAATCAGTTGATCATTTGTTCAAGAAATATTTGCTAAGGTCCCACAAAATGTAGGAGATCAATGGGCATTCAAGGGACAGGCAGGGGAAGTGAGGAGGGTGAAACCGAGGTCACCACTCTGTCCAGCCAGCTCCATTTATCAAAGTGTTTAAGAAAGAGAAGGGAGAAGGAAAAGAAGGTGTGGCAAGAGTTCCAACAGGCAGGGTTAGGGCTGGAATCCTTCTGTGATGGAGAAGGGTGACTGTGAATATTTGGAGCTGCTGCCTGGTAACTCCGGAGTGGAGACCATCGATGCCATAAACCTCCTCCCACTTACAGGGGAACCTGCTGTTTTCGACTGTCAGCACAAAAGCCAATCTGAAC
This sequence comes from Cebus imitator, assembly GCF_001604975.1. Classification (NCBI taxonomy): domain Eukaryota; kingdom Metazoa; phylum Chordata; class Mammalia; order Primates; family Cebidae; genus Cebus; species Cebus imitator. Next base: position 129,870 of record NW_016107994.1, read on the forward strand.
TGACAGCAGCCCAGCTCTTCTATCACTCCCCACCCCCAGCCGCAGCCCCCCTTCTGGCACCATGGATGCCTGACACTCAGCTGATCTTTTAAAAGTGAGAAACAAACAAAACTGTGTGCAGAATTGGATGTTTATTTCCACCATCTGCATGGCAATACAAGTTCAAGTTATAATGGCATCCGCTCTCCATCAGTATTAGGCAACCATTTAAACATCTACAGCCATTTACTGATTATAAACACACACTAAAAAAAAGGCGGCAAGTGGCATGTGGCCCCGCACCTGCTGCCTCTGTGTGCGTCAGTCAATTTCATGCCTAGGAAGCTCTGGGCTCCATGGGGATGGATCTATAAAGCAGTTTGGTTGGTTGTGGGTTTCACTTTTTTTTCCTGGGAACAGCATAAACCAAGTTGGCCCTAAAATACACTTATTGCAAATAGATGGAAATAAATGGAAAATAGACAATGATCATAAATGCAAACCCAAAAAAGTGCTGAATTTCCTAATGTTAAAATGTTCATTTGCTTTTAATTAGAAGATAAAAACTGATGAATGTTTTTACTGGCCTTTAAAAAAAGTTTGCAGGGATTACTGTTCAAAAGCTCCTGCTCGCCACCACCCCCACCTCTCCCACCCCAGGAAGGTCTGAGTCACCAGGCAAGGACGAACAGCACATCAACTGGATGTGGGGAGAGAGACACTGGAAACAAGAAATTGATGCATTTTATAGGGAATCAAAAGAAAACCTGATCCAAAAACCAGGAAAACGTTTTCTGGATCAAGATGTTGTCTTGCAGGTTTTTCTCTACCTCCTTCAGATCTGCTCCTGGCCATCACGGGCCGTTGTTGGCTGCAGCCTGAGACCTGCCTCAATGCCATCCTGAAGGGGCTGTGTGTCTTTGGGTTGTCACTCTCAGAATCTGTTTTATTACCTGGGAAAGCTAAAATGGGGAATTTTATTAGACTAATGGATTCCTAGGGACACTGGATCCCATACTTCTATGTTAACTTCTCCAAGAAGTCTGGTTTGGTTTGTTTGAGAGTTTTCCAGTGAAAAGTACCTTCTGCCACTGTGGTGTAAAGGACCCACTTATTGCCTATGACCAAGTTTTCTGGAGGAGGAGTGGGAATAGATCTCTCTCAGCTTTTGATCTGGTCTCAAGCAAGTTCTCCCAAAAGCTCCTTCGTCTCTCTCATGATCCCTGAAGTGAATCAGGCGGACTCTTCCAACAGGAACACCACGGTCAGCTCCTCTGCTCCACCCCGGGTGGTGCCTCTCTGCTCCCCTTTGCTCTAAACACCCATTTTGAGATGGCGTTCTGCCTTCTCGGCTCATTGAGCTGGGCTGGCAGGAGCCCAGCATAGCTTGCTTTGTCTTCAATCTATTTTAGAATAAAAGATAGCTCTATATAGCTACGACGATTACCACCCCACCACCAGCACATTACAGGCCTAATCCTTTTTGGGGTTCTAACTTAAAGCCTCACATTGGGAAAGCTGGCATTGAAAGTGAATTATTACACGCCAGTGTGGACTCAAGTCCATTTCTCATGATAACCAGCAAAACTTGAAGCATGTCAAACTGTAATTTCTCCAGCATCCTGAAAGATCTTTGGGAGTCTGTGTGGAGGTATGAACATCTCCTATAAATTCAGTATTATTAACCCAGGGGAAAGTTGTTTAAATAACACACAAACACTGTCTCAAGTCTCAGACACTTTCAACCTCCCCTTTCAGTACTTCTCTACTTGTCACTGGTTCCTAATGCTTCCTGATTCCCTCCTCTTACCCTTTTTCCACTAAAATCTACCCTTCGGTGATCTTATTTGGATCCCGACTCAAAGGTAAAAGAAAGGTAATTACAGAAATGAATACTGACAGCATATTTTATGACATCAAGACATTATTGTGAAATTTTTCAGGTGTGATAATTGTATTGTGACTTAAAACAGCAAAATGAGACCTTTCCTTTGGTGACACATTTTGAAATGTGAGCTACACCCAGAAATGATGATGAGATTTGCTTAAAGTGATGGGGGAGGACTAGCTGGTGGTGTAGGTGAAACAAAATTGGATTTGATATGTGCCAAAGCTGATGAATGGATGCTGGGCATCATCATATTTTTTGGTATATGCTTGAAAGTTCCTATAATACAAAAAAATTTTTTTAAACAAAAAGCCTACTCTTAGGGAAACATCTGATAAATACATCCAAAGTCAGATGTCGCCAACTAATAAGGATAAATAGCAGTTATCCATTTCCTGAGGCATCTGCATTTAACAGGAGACAAAAGCCTTAAGACAAAGAAATGAATCCAACAGCGCCAAGTCAGGCGGGAGCAAAGGAGAGGGGAGCGAGTGGTCATCTCCAAAGTGCTCTGAAGAGGGTTCCAGGCTTCATTTTCTTTCTTTATCAGAACAGGAAAATCAGGGCCAACAAAGCACAACTACATTTTACAAAGACTGTTTCTGGTGCTATTTTATTGACCATCTTTTTCAGTTTTTTAAAATAAGGTTCATTTAATAATAGCTACTATCAGACCACATGCTAGATGGGACTCCTTGCTAAGTACTTTATATATGATAGATTCTTCCATTTGATCTTTATTTCAATCCTGTGAGATATTATCCCCATTTTACTGATGAGTCAAAAGTTCAGTTGTGCAGTTTCACTCGGTCACTAAGTGGCAGAGCCAGGGCTGAAGTCACTTTGTGATCACTGTAGCTCCTGGGAGAAACCTCTTCCCAAAGGTTGGTCACTCAACAACTAACTGATTCACCTTCTCATGGCACATGGACCACTTATCAAAGGTGTGATACATCATTAAATCAGGAACCGTTCCTCAAAACAGTAATTAGTATTTTAAAATGATCAAATAGCTAAAAAATGATGCCAGGCCAGAACAATGGCATAATCTGTGATAGCCAACATAGAAAAGATTCATGAGGCTAATGAACCTTACTGAGGATTGATGTCACTGGAATACCACTAAGTGGGTGCAACTGGGTTTAGTAGACATGCTTAGAGCAAGGGAGAGAACGGGTAGAAAGGTGTGCAGAAGAGTGTAGCTTATTTTGTTGGCCACGGGTATCAAAGGTTGAATTCTCTGGGAGGCACATACTGAGGCAAAGTTAAGAGAGCAAAAGGTTTGTTGAGGAGTTAACACCTGAAAAAGAAAAGGGGGAAAGCAGGCGAGGGCAGGGGAGCCCTCAGACTGGGATGCAGACCCAACCAAGCGTCTGCCAGCACAGCAGGGTGCTCCAGAGCCACACTGGGTGGGAATGGCTGGGCCCTTGGACCTGGGCCTTGCTCAGAAATTGGCTGAAGGCCATGACTTTTGGCTCAAAGACAGGTTTGAGCTAACCTTGAAGGAGGTAACAGCAGGAAGGCTGTCAGCTAAGCATATTCCTTGCAGCTGGGTAGAGTCTTTCTGTGCAAGATCTGAACAGAACCTCTTTGTGTCTACCACCTAAGTAAAATTTTTAGAGCTCTAGTCTAGGACAGATGGAAAACCACTGAGAAGTTTCAATCAGACATGAGGGCATTTCATATATAGTTATATAAATATTTAATACCTATTGAATCATTCATGCAATAAATATTTTGAGTGTCTATCATGTTCCAGGTGCTGTTTAGGTGCTTGGGATACATGAGTGAACAAAACAAAGATTCTGCTTCAGTGGAGTTTATGCCATAGCCAGAGAGGGAGAGACAAACAGTACAAAATAAATATGTAGATGAATGGTATGGTGGACCTCTGCTCCTCAGTGCGTCATGGGCCAGCACTGCGGGCATGCCCTAGGGATTTGCTAGAGATGCTGCCCCACCCCAGACCTAGAATCTGAATCTACATTTTAACAACTCCAGATGATTCTCACAAACCCTAAAATTGAGGCCCCACCCTCAATTTTTACACAATGTTAAGGGAAGGGGGGAGATAGCTACAGTACTAAAAAGGGTAGTCAAGGTAGAGCTCACTGAAAATGGAGAACGTTGATAAAATGTATGAAGGAAGAGAGTTAGCCAAGCATCTGGGTTAAGAGATGTTTCCAGGTGGAAGGCCCAGCTTGAGCCAAGGCTCTAAGGCTAAGCATGCCTTTGAGGAACAGCAAGATGGCCAGTTTGGCTAGAATGGGGGGGGTTAAGGATGAAGAGTCAGGTCAGAAAGATGAAGGGGGAGTGGTTACAATGGCCAGTGCTGTAGGGCTTTTTGGGACACAGCAAGGCGTTGGGCTTATACGCTGAGCAACATGGGAGCTACTGCAGGAGTCTGAACAGACACGTGACAGGACCTATGTTTCCAGAGGATCACTCTGGCTGTAAGAAGAGATGGTAAAGGGACATGAGTAGAACCAGGGGAACCAAGGGTAGTCATCATTCAGACAAGAAACACTGGGAGTTCAGAACTGGCTGGTTACAGAACAGGTGGGAAATGACTTGATTCTGGATAAATAAGTAGCTACAACATGATTTCTTGATGGATTTGGCGTAGGATGGGAGAGAGAAAAGTGGAGGATTACTCCAAGGTTTCTGGCCTAAGCAACTGAAGAGTATGATTTACTAAGGTGAGGAGGGCTGTGGGTGAACAGATTTTTAGGGCAGAAGATCAAGGAATCATCTTTGGCATGTGGAGGTTAAGATGTCCATCAGACACGCAAAAGATGTTGACTAGGCAGCTGCATTCAAGTGTGGGGCTCAGGAGAGAAGTCTGCTAAAGATACCCACTTGGGAGCCATGATCGGCTATTCTACTATAAATCCATGTAAGAATAGGGCTAAATATACTGAACAATTGCCATGCCTGCAGATCTGCCTATTATACCACAAATTTTAGTCAGATAATATAATCAATGTTGAAGTCATTCTGTATGAACTTTTTCTGTATATCTTTTCTGGGTTGTAACCTGAAATTTCAGGTAATTAGTCAATGCACTTAAAATATGGTTTTTAAGAAAATTCTCAAAAATGCAAAACTAAAAAAAATCCATAAAAGCCAAAATAGAAAAACCCTGAAAATAAAAAATAATGGTCATCTATAATCAACTACGTACTTTTAAATTAATTTGCCGACAAAATTCATTGATGACTCCCCCTCAAAAAAAATTCTACTGAATAAACTACATAATAATGAATACATTTAAGTCTAGCAAAACTTATGATGGTATAGCTTTTCGTAAAGCATAATAGCAGTTATTAACAGTTAAGTACTTTATGCAAAGGTACTGAGTTACACTCTACCATATATTATCTCATTTAATCTTCAATCCTATAAGGTTGTATCCATTTTATATTTGATGATACTGAGATTCAAAGAGGCTAAATATGTGACCTCACATGGTTAATAAGTGCCCATGCTTCTAAGTACTTTCTACAGTCAACACAACGTTTGCAAAATGGTTGCTGGAATATCGTCTCTTTCCTTCTTCTTCTCCTTTTTTTTAAATAATTTAGCCCCCGGCCATGACTCATGAGTCTCATTATAGGTATGACTTTCCCTGCTGATTTCTCAACAAGCTGATACTGATGACTGAATCAAAAATGGGCAAGTAATTTAGTGTCAGTTATTTGTATTCTCAGATTTTATTTATCGTAAGGATTAGGTAAAATAATGTACTGTCAGTGCCTTATTAAAATTTATTTCATGTAATAAATTATATAATTTATTTTTATTTTTAAACAGTCTACAGCAAAAACATTTTTGGAAACATCTTTTCCTTTTGGAAAAACAGGCTGGTTCGCAGGCTGACTTCAGCTTCATGATCTCATGGCTAATCCCCACAGTTACACAGGTAAGCACAGCCTTTCTTGGTACTTCTCAAGTCGACACCACTTGATAAAAAATAAAACGACATAAACATTTCTAGATTTTGCCTAAGGCCTTAGCTTTAACTGCAGAATAGTGAGAAGGAAATTACAAACACATGTTCATTAGCCTTAAACTTACCATCTTACATGTGTATCTACCATAAGGGCGAAAGGAAAGTAAAAAGTAAGGCACAAGAGGATGCAGCGAGTGTTAGGTCTGTCTGCTAAGACTGGCCACAAGAGACATTTAGACAACATGACATTGCAGACAAGGAGAAAACTGACTAATACAACCTCTTCTTAAAAAGCTGTTAGTATCATATTCAATTATTATCAAATTATTCAGTCTGTGAGACTTCTAAAATAACCAAACTTCTGTGTATGCAAAACTGGACTTTTTTTCAGTTGCAAAATAAAGTTGGCCTCAAAAATGCAAAACATAACAAAATTATTTAAGATCCTGGCACAAGTTAGTATATCTCAGAAAGTGGGAAAATAAAACCCAACTCTTACATACACCAAATGTGTATGTATTCCAAAAACTTTCTCCCAGTGTAATATGAGTCAGACTCACCAGTTTTATTGTTGCTGTTTTCAGCTGTTTGTTATTTTCCTCTGTGAAAGGACACTTGAATGTAACTCTCAGGATGAACTGCTAATTCAAAATTAAAGTAACATCAGCAGTAAACACAAATTAACTCTGTTTAAATTTTACAAAAATCTATGGGAGTCGCAGACATAGTCTAAAAGCACATTCTGTAGCCCAGTCCTCAACGAGAGTTCTTATTATGAGGCGGTTAAAGACACAGAACCACAATGGAGTTAAGTACTGATCATAATATTAGAAAAATTTAATTTATATTTAAATTTACCATTCTGTATATCAAGTGCCTATTGGCTGAACAGAACTGCATTCAATAATTCATATTCTTTAACTTCATTCAACTAATACAAAAAGCTCAACAGAAAGATTTACAGTCAAACACCAGGTTCCTAAGGCTGGTGTCACATATCATTCCCTGATAGAGTGAGACTTCATCAGCAGAGGACCTAAGAACCAAACTGTGGGTTTGATTTAAACTTCCTTTCCCTGCCATGTGTAAGTAACACATTGTGGAGAGACTGAAAGAATATTCTGTTTCTCAATTTTCTTTTCTAGGCAGACTGCCATAGCCCAATGGCTTTAAAAATCTAACTCCAAAATTTTACCTGGTAGTTTTCATAAGGATAGTTGGGTCACAAAGATAGAAGAGGTTATCTTCAGCAATGATTGGAAATGTATCATCCACTGCCTTTGTCACAGTGCAAATATAACAAAGGCCAATGATGAGGCTTACCAATCAGTACTACCAAATTATAATAAACACATCCTTTTTAATACTTACATGTGGAAATGGGAGTAAGGGAAAATGACACTAGGGTGAGGACCAAGGAAAGCCTGAATAGACAGAACTCTTCTAAAACTGTTGTGAATTCCATGATCTCAGAGTCAAATTTTAAGCCAGAAAGAATAGAGCTAGAATTCCAAAACCACAGAAAAAGAAAGGGTTAATACTAAAAACCACAGCTGATTTTATGCATCAGGAATGAAATGTTGTAACATATTTATCATTCACATGTGAGTTCATGTAATTTATCTTCAATTAGAATTATTATCTATTCAGCAGCTGAAGCCCAAGAACTGCTGATATACTGCAGATGAGAAAACATTTGCGAGTCTCCCAGCTCTGGCCTTTCTTAAGCTAAATGATGATCACAACAATATAGATCACTTGCTCTATAAAACAATTTTGGCTTACATGTGTGGTAAGCTGCACTGCCAGCATTTACATTTGCAACATCATTTCAATGCTTTTCTTGACTCTAGAGTTTGCAACTCTTCAGCTTTATCGGCTCTGCAATTTAGTCCCAAATTCTCATTAAAAATTTACACTTTTTAATCCAGTATTTATTCCCTTGAAACGAGTTATTACAACTATGTAAATTTTTTAAATGTTTGAGCCCCAAAGATAAAATAAATACATTTTAAAATAAACTTTGTGATATTCATAATTAAAAACTTTATATCTCAAAATAGTATTGACTTCCAAGGCGGTCAAGCCAGTGACCATAGGAGTCTACCTTACACATTAAAGGAAGAGGTATCTATCTGAGCTCATGTTTACAAACAGTCTGGGACAATGCACAATGTCACCAAAATACCAGAAAATCCCTTTCTTATATATAGGTTACAATGCCAAATCAATAAGAAAAATGTAACCCAGAAGGCAACATACCATTCTCTACTGTAGTGTTTTTAAAAGTATGTTCAATGGGCTGTTAATAAATACTTCACTTTAAAAAATAAGTTTCTCTTTGGATAAGGATATATTCAAACTGGGTTAGTTAGTGAAGCAATTCTTAGAGCCTTTAATATGCCAACAGGCAGGTTTGCAAAGGTGGCTCCCAAATTTATTTGTCTACAGAACATTTTCTCCCCATGAGCACCTTTTAGGAACAATGATCCACAGAGCTGGTTTTGAGAAACATGGCTTTGGCATGGTGGCATGTTTAGAAGCTTCAGTAACTCTTCAGGCTATGACATATCAGTCTATTTCTTAAATTAACAACAAAATTATTGTTAATGCAAGTAAGTCTGGAATTTCAGACTTAGAAAAATGAACACATGGGCAGAAAGGGGGCAATACCCCTGTTTATCACACTATGTGATTTTCCCCTTCCTAGCAAAAATGCCTATGTTAGCCAATTTTGATGATGTCTGTGCACAACATCTGAACAAACTAACCAATATTCACAGGCTGCTTAAAGCAAAAACAGTAAGTGGAATAATGGTTTCCCTTACCCAAATGGAAAAATGCACCAGTGCCATAATGACGTGTTTAGAACCCATGACCCTAGTCATCACTTAAGATTCTCTATATTTGATGACATTTATAAAGCTATCTTCTTTGAAGTACTACTGAATAATTAAAGTTGCTATGGTAAACTTCTCTTTACTCGAGGAGTTTATCTGCTTTAGAGGAGTATTTCTCAACTTCAGCACTGCTGACATTTTGGGCTGGGTAATTCTTTGTTGTGGGGAGTTGCCCATGCATTGTAGGATGTTGAGCAGCACCCTGGCCTGTATCCTCTAAATGCTAACAGCATCCCACCAGTTGTGACAACCAAAAATGTCCGCAGATGCTGTTTGGATAAGTGAATCATCCCCAGTTGAGAACCACTGCTTTTGGGTCACAATGGAAGTTTTTATCTTGTCTCTGCTTCCCTGGGGAATGTCCATTTTACAGGCACATTGTGACTTACACATTTCAACAAACAACTAGTAACTAGTAGCATAAGAGACCTTTCTCAATTCTGTGTGATCTGCATTTCAAAAATAATTGAAGGTAATATTACTGTCATTACACTAGTAAAAATTATCTGATCCATGAGGCTTAACTGACAGATATCCTAACAATTAGAAAAATGCTAATTGTATATTATAACCTGTTAAGGATCACAAGGATCGAAGCAGTCTAAGAATGGAAAACTTAACAATCATCCATGGCTAGTTCAGACGACAGTCTACTCCTTGACTGAATATTCTCCATGAAATTCTCAATTCAAAAATCTCAAGTCTTGTCTTTAAACTACTTGCTTGTACTACAGCTTTATCATTTCTTTCAGATGATCATGAAGAAACCCTCTGCATGTCATGAAGAAGCATCCTGGTGTGTGTCAAGAAGTACATTATCTAGTTTTAAAGCCATTTCTTCAATATCCACATCTTCAGTTTTGTCATAATTGTCATCACTCTCTTTACTTTGTTCTTTTCTTACTGTCTTTAAACACCTGTCAAGTCTCTTTATGAACAGGTCCACATCCTGCATCTTCATTCCGATGGCTGATGCAGCATTGAGGTAAGCACAAGGGTAATTATTTGTATGTGACATAAAGCCTCTGAAAGTATAGCCACTCACAGTTTGCACAGACCCAAGAGGCACAACCCTGAAAGAGGAAAGATTTACCAATTTAATATGTCTGGTAATGGTAACACAATGTCACCCATAAACAAAAGATATGTGTTACAAAGCCTTATATCCACTTATTAAGAAGTTTAAAAACAGCCATAAATCACAGCCTACGAAAATAGAACGGGTTGACTTTAGAATGATTCTATAACACACTGCTTTTTTACACAGAAAAACTCTATCTCATGATTATCATTTACTTATCTTCTCTGAAAGATCTAAAAGTTCTAGGAATCTCTTTTTATTTATTTTATTTTTGCCAGTGTCTTTTTCTCTTTACCTGAAGCTCTAGGAATCTCAAACACCTCTACATCTTCTTCAAAGAGGTAAAAGGAAAATTATTTGGTTTTGTGCCAAATCTGGAAAATTACTTCATATAGGCACAGTTTACTGAAATATTGAAATTTGCAAGTCAAACCACTGTAATTGTCATGTGTTACCTCAAATAATCAATAAACAAAAAGTCTATCTGATCAATGCTTTGCAATGGACAGTTTTAAAGCAAAGGTCCAGAAGAAGTTATGTAACTGTTTATAGTGGGGTGGTGGTCAGCAAACAGCAATATTCAGCATAGGCAACTGCATGTTTAAAGCTTTAGTTCACTGGCATATTAGATATAAGCAGATTTCTAATAGTTTAATCATTTTTTTAAGGAGTCAATTAAGCTCAACCTAAACATAAAGACAAATAGTGGCCATACTAAAAGCAAAGTCAAGAGAATCATTTTAGAAGTGTCAAAACTATACTGCATATAGATAAGAGTTCATCAAGCTGTCCTGTGATATAAAATCTCTATCTTCTGGTAGTTAAAGAAAAATTCTTGTTATAAGAGAAGCATGTAAAGAAAAGTATTTACAACAAGATATTTCTTTTCAAGTCATTTTTCTCTGACCTCATCAAATCTAAAATGAAAAATGAGATTCACTTTCAGACTATGTATATTTGTAAAGGAAAAAATACAGTTTTCTGAGGCAGTTAGATAGGCAAGGGTTGCATAATCTTTTTTTTAGTTTAGGAAGAAGGCTTTTCCTTAACAACACTTTCACTTCAATTTAGTGATGAAGATGACTTATTTCTAATGCCATACTGTGACTCGCCAAAGATCTTCTAACAAAGGAAATAAAGACAAAAAATCTGTGAAGAGAGGTAATAAAACTTTGTTTCTGTACGTCTATGAAAACAAACAAGGTTCAGGCATAAGCAGTCCACAAGTGGGTATATAGTAGCCTTACAAATCCTTTTTTTGACTTTTTGTGACTATTTCAGGCATAAGCAGTCCACAGGTGGGCATGTAGCAGCCTTACAGATTCTCTAACTCATCATTCTTTACTCCATGATGAATTCACAGGTATAGTTCAACATATACTTGGGGGACCATTGTTGAGGAAAGATACTTTATTGGAATTAACTTTGAAAAGCCAAATAAATCCATGTCTCTTTTAAACATACTTACCTGGCTCCAGAAACCTGTCTGGTAAAAAGCATAGAGCCAAGCTGAGTGACAGCTTTGTCATGGTGTTTATCTAATGTTTTAAGTGTCACAGCTGAAAAAGAAAAAAGTATCCCAATAAGCCTTAGTTTACTGGCATAAAAATCACTCAATAATAACAATAGTAATGATGAAGACATTACTTTTTATTCATTGTCAAGTGGCACAATTTCACTTTAATGTACTTAATGAATTACAGAAGGGATTTTTCTTCACATATCAGACAAAAATATTTTAATGTAAATTAACATCTCAGAATACAAAACAGAATTTCCACATCATCCTTCCAGAGAGTAAATTTTTCCAACTAAATAGGTGGAATAATAACATCATCAGCATGGCTGTTCATTCACATCCAACCAAGTTTTAAGAACTTGTAAAGTGAGGTTGTGGGATATATTTCAGTACATATATAAAACTAAGTGAGATCAACTTCTACATGTAGAAATGGCAATAGTCATTCTGAGGCTGCGTGGGTAAACCGGATTGCATACATAGCACCACTCGTAGCTACCATTTACTGACGACTCACCATGCTAGATGCTTCACAATCTCAACCAATCATTTAGCAATTTTGCACGTGAGGGAAAAGGAGCTCACAGGCTAGTACATGGAAGAACCAGAATTCAAGCTATGCAGTATCGCCTTCTATAACATCTATATAGATCATAAAACAGCAAAGACTGGTTGGGTGGTTTTTATTATATATTGGTGTTCAAATGGTATTCCGTAGAAGCCCATTCCTAAAAAAGGCTTCAGTTACAAATGATTCACTTTCCTTACTTTCTTCAGATATATGTGAAATATGAAACATTATATTACATATATTCACAATTTAAAAGGGGGTCATTTGAAGCTTAAAAGATAATTAAGTGAATAAACATCAATATATACATTATTGTTTTTAGTAGCCTCTATATTACATGACAAAAACACATAGTCCTTACATATACAAGTGAAATTATCATAAATACAGATTTCTCTAACATCCATAGGCTAAAGAAAATAAGCAATAATGGCATTAAAAACAACATAAGATTTGATTTCTGATAGGCTGATGTTTTGTTAACTAGAGAAAGTTTTATTTATTTGTTTAGTTTAACTAATAGAAACAAGGTCTCCTATGTTGCCCAGGCTGGTTTTGAGCTCATGAGCTTACGTGATCCTCCCACCTTGGCCTCCCAAAGTGCTAGGATTACAGGCATGAGCCACCACACCTGACCTGGAGAAAGTTTTAATTATTTATAACTAGAGTTCTGGTTAGAAACAGGACTTTAAGTATTTTCTGCATATTCATTATAATACTTAATACTGATTCTCGTTCTCTCAGTGCATTGGCTTTATCTCAGAAATATATTAAAGCATTTCAAAAGGCTAAACTTCTTCAATTTACAAATTAAAATACTGTGATGAATTTAGAAGTATCATTATAACCAGAAAGAGTTCTCTCACTTTCTCTAGAAATACCAGCTTCTTCCTAGAGATGGATTGTAATATTTGTTTTTCTTTAGGAAAAAAGGAATTACCTAAAGATATGGGATTGTGAGGTGTATGCAACAGTCTTTCATTGTAGGCTTCTGACAACTTCTTTATTTGGTTGGACAAATATGAAAACATTTCCTGCAACAATAAAATGTCACATTTAAAACACATCAAATATCTACTGCAACTTGCCAGATTTAGTAAGATAAAAATCTGATTGGTATGAAGTCTACACTGTAAATTAACTCATCCATTTGCCCTAAGACCAATTCTCTCCTTTGCCACAATACAGTGAAATTCAAAGCTGCCACAAATATCAGAAGCCACAGGATTTCAGTAAAGGCAAAAAATCAGCACATTTTCTTCCTTCACTATTATGTATCTATCACAAATCCATCTTCTTCTCAGAACTTCCCAACCTACCACTCTGAACCATGTAGCCATCAACCTCTTCCCTGGACACAGCAATAGATCCTAAAAGATTTGTCTGCTTGTTTGCCACTCTTCTATAATCTGTTCTATATTCAGAGACTAGATAGGTCTTTTCAAAAGCACACTAGTTCATTTCCCTCCCCGATGACTTCCTCCTATAACTATTAAAAAGCCACACTCTTCATCTCTAAGGCTGCACATCATGTGACCCAGCCAATATACTCAACCTAGTGACTATCATTTCCCCTGGCCACTACACACCAGTTATATTAGCCTCCTTTCCAATCATTCTAGTGTCTTTGTGCTTGCAACTCTCTGCATTTCCTAGATCATTCCCAAGTGGTCCCTCTTGTCAAATGCTTAAGACACCTTCCTTGGTTAACTTCACTATTAAAACAGCTTTCCAACTCTGCCAATTTCCTTCCCAATTCCAATCTCCTTCCAACATATTACCTATTTTGGTTCCTTCACTATACTTTATCTGAAATTATCTCACATACTTGCCTAAATGAATATTGCCTATTACTACCTATTACAAGGGAAAAACTTCTTGAAGATGAGGACTTAGTCTTCTTTACCACCATTGCCCCAACACCAAGAAAAATGTGCCAGACTTTAGTATGCAAATTGTTTAGGAAAAGGTAGTTTATAAATGTATTTCCTTTAAATCACACAACATTAAAATGAACAATCCCCTTAATCAATTAAAAAGAAGATACCAACTCCCATAGTCCAAGCTTGAGCCCAAGAGTTCAACACCAGCCTGGGTAACAAAACAGAAAAAAAAGGCAACTAAAACTAAAAATTGTCCCATTCTGAAAAATAAAATATATTCAATAGTAGAAAACATAATAAAAATATACAAGTATCAAATGTCACATGTATATAAGTGGCAGTTTAATAATTCTAAGTCAATATTAAGTTGGCAACTATTTGACCTAAAATTTTACTTTCTTCCCCTTATAAGACCTTTAAAAAGTGTTGAAATCTGTATCTGCCCAACTGCATCTGCAGCTAAACAAACCCATTTGCACTGAGCTTCTCTAATCACAGACAAAACATATAAACTCTAAGGATACACCAAACAGCCAGGGGCTCACAGAGTACCCAAGTGGAGAAAGCAAGAAATGACACTTCTCCAGCTTCAAAGGCCAAGATACTCTGATCCCACACTGAGTCCCAGAGGAATTTTTTCATGCCTGAAGCACATAGATGACTAACTCCATCTTTTGTTAGGTAAAGATTAAGAGGAAAATTCCTACCAGGTTTATGAATTATTAATGAGTCTACTTAAGACCAAAACCATTTTCACTTCTGTCAATCAGTACATATATTTTATACTCTGACCTAAAAATTTTTGAATTATCATTTTAAAATTTTAGGATATAAGATTCATTATCAGAATGTTGGAATTATAAAAATCTTAGATCACTAAAATTAATTCATTCCTTTTATAGTCAAAAAGTTAACATCTACAGTGGCCATACCTAATGAAGCTATTAATAAATGTTAGTTATATGTGATAAGCCTTTCTCTTCTGTTATTTAAAGTATAGAGAAATATTTAAAGAGACAAAAGTCATTATCATTTCCAGAAACAAACAAACAAGCATCTTTTCTTAGACATATAAAAATATCCTGGGCCAGGAGCGGTGGTTCACACCTATAATCCCAGCATTTTTGGGGGGCCGAGGTGGGTGGATCACTTGAGGTGAGGAGTTTGAGACCAGCCTGGCCAACATGGTAAAACCCCGTATCTACTGAAAATACAAAATTAGCCAGACATGGTGGTGGTCACCTGTAGTCCCAGCTACTCCGGAGGCTAAGGCATGAGAATCACTTGAGCTTGGGAGGCGGAGGTTGCAGTGAGCCGAGATCATGCCACTGCACTCCAGCTTGGGCACAGAGCGAAACTCTGTCTCAAAAAAATAGAGTGAGTGAGTGAGTAAGTCAGTGTGTATGTGTGTGTGTGTGTGTGTGTGTGTGTTGTGTGTATGTATCCTGGTCCCTCCTTTTTTTTTTGAGATGGAGTTTCGCTCTTGTTGCCCAGGCTGCAGTGCAGTGGCCCGATCTTGGTTCACTGCAACCTCCGCCTCCAGAGTTCAAGCGATTCTCCTGACTCAGCCTCCAGAGTAGCTGGGTTACAGATGCATGCGCCATCACGCTTGGCTAAGTTTTGTATTTTTAGTAGAGACAGGGTTTCACCATTTTGGTCAGGCTGGTCTCGAACTCCTGACCTCAGGTGATCCACCAACCCTGGCTTCCCAAAGTGTTAGGATTATAGGCGTGAGCCACCGTACCTGGCCCTGGTCCCTCCTTCTTAAACTAATATTCCCATACTATGAAAAGTGAAACAATAAGATAATTAAATGGAACAAATCAACAGTTTTTCCAGCAATTAGAACAATTCATAATTTTTCAGTACCACGCCAGGGTTAATAAAGAGGAGAATTCCTGTTTCATTTATATATTTTCATCTCCTATAATTAGGTTACAAATTTAAATGCTGAGTATTTTTAAAGCAGTTACATATTTTCATTTAGATATTAAATGCTTATTTTTCTTCACTTATGTTATTTACCAAAGTCTTAACTGGCTTCTGTCTATCTAATTTACTCTGAAATTCATCAACCTCCCATAAGCAGAAACAAATCTCACAGGCAGGAAATGCCTTTTACAGAGCCCTACCTGTGAAAGCCACCTAAGAACAACAACCCACATCCATCCTTCATTTACCCTCAAGCATATATTAATGAAGCAAAATTGTCTCCAGTTTACATATTTCGGTGGTGAAGACAATTTAAAATACTATTCTATCTACTTTGGCAGCCACATTAAATACCAGTGTGGTCACATTTGTGAATAAGCAGAATCTGATGAGTAGTTAATTTGTACTCAGGTTAGCTATTTCTGAAAAAAGAAGGAAATGTTTCCTTAGTAACACCCCTAGAGGGTGCTTTTAAACTAACTGATGCATACATGGCTATTAAGAAAGTGAATCTGCCCAATGTTCAGCTTCTAATACTTTAACAAATTAGTTTTAACCAATTCTATCAATCACTTGCTAATGCCACGAGAATTCAGTTTGAACTGTAGGTAATATTAGGATAGTATTTTTAGACTACAAAGATAACACTAAAGTAATTAAATCTTCTATCACTAGTAGGAGAGTAATTAGATTAAAAAAATTTTTGATGCAAGTTCACACCCATCAACAAATGTTTGTAGTATGTCTACTCTGTGTAAAGGGTTATGATAAATAGACCAATAAGGAAACGTTTTAAATATCTTAAAGCACAGTATGCTGAATTCTACAATATTCCGCATGTTATAGTCCTAAATGCTCTCCTATTAATATTACTACATTTTAAAAATATCGTTTAGGAGACTATACCACTATCCTACACTGATACTTAGCTAAGCAGTTTTTTACCTGATATATTAAAGCTACTACAGAACCTGTACTATTTTTTGCTACAGTTAAATCTGTAACTGACATCTATTATAAAATACTTCTGTAAAAAAAGAAATTTATAAGCAACCCAAACAAGTGTATATAGAAAGATCTTACTTAAACGAAATGAAATATTATTGATTTTCCATGTTCTTTGTGCTGTATTTAATTGTAAAAGACTTTTCACTAGAGATAAACTGAACTATATACCTGAATGCTAATGTCAGCTATATTTCTAGAATAAAAATACAAAACTTTGCACCAGAGTTCAAGATGTTAATGGAAGAGAAGTTGAATTATATTAAGTATTATCCTTCACAGAGCCTTTTGCAAATTGATTTGCAGTCACGAAATCTGACATCTAGGCTGTCCCTCCCAGAATCCAAATACGTACATAATCCACTACATTTTAAGTGAAATGGTCTTATGTAATCTGTCTTTGGAAACATACCATTTCATGTTATAGGATAAGATAAAAATGGAACCTCACATATTATTACAATATATCTCATAAGGCAGGTAATAAACCAAAATAAACCAGTAGTCTACTATTTCAAAGACAACATGAATGGATGGATGGATGACCAACAGTAGGTAAATATCAAGGCAGACAGATGTCCATATTCGAGGAAAATAGCACTAAATACAACATGCTGCTATGACTGTGGCCAGCTACGAGGATCCATGTGCACTCGACAAGTCTTGACTCCGAGGCTACGCCCATCTGCATTCAAGCTGCTAAGGCCCCATATGTGGGCTGAAATCAGATGCTTCTGTGGAGATTCAACTACTCCACTTACAGGGCCGCAAATTTACTAGTGTTTCCAAACTTAGCTCTGTTATAAGGACATTGTTTGAAGTGTATGATGTTCTTTTAAAACTTACTTTGTCCCCCAGTTTTTAGCTCACAAATTCCAGCCACTGGAGCAGCCACAGTGCTGTTATTCTTCCACTTATCCAATTCAGCAGATATGTGCAACAATAAATGATTACCTGACTGCCCTGTTCAGCAAAGCACTCTTCTAAAAGGAAGGCAAAACAGAATAATGATCTTCTCCAGAAGCAAAACAGAAGTAAGGATAAACTTCTAAGGCCATAGACTTTCTTTCCGCATAGATAAACTAAAAGAAACAGTCTACGTTTTAACCCCTTTTAGAAAAGGGGTTAAATTCATAGTTATTTCTTCCCTGGATGAAGCAAATGTGTTGATCAGGAAGGGGATAAGGACAAAGAGGCTCAATTCACACACAGAGTTCCACTCTCTCTGATCCTTTCACCCCTTAAAAAAGAAAGCTTAAGAAGGAATGACTTCAAGCTGAGTTCTTGTCTGCCACTACTGTGAAAAAGATAAAGCCTTTTCTGAATAGATATAGCTAGATGAAATAACCTCTAAAAATACCATGGTGGTGAATAAGGGCATAGAATAAAAAAAAAATGCTAAGTTTTCTTCTAACATTCCTTTTTTTAGTACACAATAACACCAATAATATAAAAAGGAGCTCTCAGTGATGGTATATAAATAGCTCTGGCTGAAGCAAAATAGCTTTGCCTCAGCTTCTCCAGAGCTGAACCAATAAACTATCACGATTAAATTTTCACAGTTCAAAAGCAAGTCCATTTAAACAAAAGAGGCCCTTATTTCTGCAACAAATTCAATAAAAAAACAATATTTATGCTACATATATGCAATTATGGTTTATGGAGGACATCCACATTTTTCAACAGAAAAACCTGCCTACTGAATGAAGTTGTTAAAAAAGCAAACTTTAACTCACAGTGACAGAGTTCTCAAATGGGCATCTTAATACTTTGAAAATTACTCCTATAGATATTCTCTCTATAAATAAATTCTATACACAGAATTTTAAATAAAACCAATTAGTACATTAGAGAGCCTTTGGGGTTTTACACATCTCTACTAGAGAGAGTGGGAGGGTAACAAGATCATCATCTTTATGGCTCAAAAGCCTAGTACAGAGCGAGTGATCACCCCCAACGTCGGATGAGTGACTGGAAGCAGCGAGAAGAGAGTGGTAAGACAGAAAGTGCAGAGACTTTACCATCACACAGACTTGGGTTTCAATGGCAATTTTGGTACTTATATGTGATACCTGGGTGAGTACTTAACTCCTCTGGGCCTCAATTTTACCTGCAAAATGGGGATAATTCCTACCTCACACACTTGCTTTGGGCGTTACACAAAACAACAAATATAATGAATCTAGCACAGTTCCTGGCATACAGCAGAGATTCACAAAAATGTTAGCTCCTCACCCACCTATTTTTCCCCTAGCCTAAAAAAGTCTTCAGGAGTAAAAAAAACTAAAGTTAGCTAGCAGGATGCCTATAGACACATGATAATACATTGTACCTATAATCACGTTCTTGTCCTATTCCTGCTTATTCTACTCTACTCTGCATATCTAGATAAAAGGAAAAGAACAAACTACCGAATGTTACAAAGAGAGTTAACTCCTAATATCTGAGATGAAGGCATCTAATTAATGAATATTACTCCAACATAAAATTTCTCCCATAAAGTGTTTACCCAATGATAATAAAGAACAAAGTCCCAATGAAACTGAGCTGCCTGCTGGATTCACTCACTAGCTGAGCTACATATTGCTGCAGGTCATTCTCAAAGCAGGTGGATTTTCATTTATGCTAAGCAAAATGTACACATGCATGGGCCTTTGGAATCATCTACAAGCAGTTGAAAATCTTATTTTTTATTATTTTTTTTTTAGGTGGAGTCTCGCTCTGTTGCCAGGCTGGAGTGCAGTGGCGCAATCCCAGCTCACTGCAACCTCCACCTCCCGGGTTCTAGCAATTCTCCTGTCTCAGCCTCCCAGATAGCTGGAACTACAGGCACACACCACCATAATCAGCTAATTTTTGTATTTTTAGTAGTGACGGGGTTTCACCAGGCTGATCTCAATCTCTTGACCTCATGATCTGCCCGCCTCAGCCTCCCAAAGTGATGGGATTACAGGCGTGAGCCACCGCGCCCAGCGGTAGTTGCAAATCTTAAAGTCAAAACATCAATGTCACAAGACAGAACAATCAAGACATAACAGATTCCAAAAAGATGACAAAATTCCTAAAATTATCAATTCCAAAATCTTAAGGTTAGAAAAGTGCTTCTGCTAGGCAGGAAGTACG
>NW_016107994.1:150087-158099 GCF_001604975.1 Cebus imitator
AAAAAAAAAAAAAAAACATTGAATTCATAATGGAAATCAGTATCAAAATATTATTTGCAACTGGACAGAGGTACATGCCTATAGTCTTAGCTACTTGGGAGGCTGCGGAGGACTGCTTGAGCTCAGGAACTTAAGTCCAGCCTGGGCAGCATAGCAAGACCCCATATCTTTAAAAAAATGTGTGTGTGTGTGTGTGTATGGTGTATGTATGTGTGTGTGTATAAAATTTGCTTTCTTACTAATTTTCCAGAAAGATACTTACTCTATGTAAAATAGGAGATGATGATACAACAGTTGGCTCAGGTGTTCTTAAATGCCCTGTGTTCATTCATTCAACAAACACAGGACAAGTGTCTACTATATATCAGGTAAGGGATGCTAAGTATAGAGGGATGGATGGCAAATTCCAAGGGGGTATTAGCCTACCAAAGTACTCATAATTAAGGACTAAGTTTCATTTCAAACACAAAATAGTAATTTTTAGGAGTACACTCAAATTCTCAGTTTAATTTGCTAATTAAATAAGTTTAACTACAAAATTACTACAGATACTTTATTAGTTTATTGTAGTAAATATTGCACATTACTATTATTATTTATGGTTTCAATTCAAGAAGAACAAAAACAAGAAATACTAAATAACACGTTTATTTGTCATTATAATGACAGCATATAGAAATCTTAAAATTTCACTCATCAGCAAATGCAAAAGAACTGAAATCATAACAGTCTCTCAGACAACAACTAAATTAGCACTCAAGGTTAAAAAACTCACTCAAAACCACCCAACTGAACAATCTGCTTCTGAATGACTCCTGGGAATTAAGGCAGAAATCAAGAAGTTCTTTGAAACTAATAAGAACAAAGAGATAACATATTGGCATCTCTGAGACACAGCTAAGGCAGTGTTCTGAGGGAAATTTATAGCACTAAATGCTCACATTGAAAAGCCAGAAACAACCCAAATTGACATCCTAACATCACAACTAAATGAAGTAGAGAACCAAGAGCAAACAAAACCCAAAGCTAGCAGAAGACAAGAAATAATCAAGATCAGAGTGGAACTGAAGGAGACAGAGACACACACACACAAAAAAAAATATTTTAAAAAATCAACAAATCAAGGAGCTTGATTTGAAAAATTAAGGTTTCTTGAAAAATTAATAAAATAGACTGCTAACTAGACTAATAAAGAGAGAAGAATAAAATAGACACAATAAAAAATGATAAAGGGGGTATCACCACTGACCTTCAGAAATAGAAAACAACCATCAGAGAATACTATAAACACCGCTGTGAAAATAAACTAGAAAATGTAGAAGAAATGGATAAATTCCTGCTTACATATACCCTCCCATGACTGAACCACAAAGAACCTGAGTCCCTGAATAGACCAATAACAAGTTCTGAAATTGAGGCAGTAATTAATAGCCTACCAACGAAAAACAGCCCAGGACCAGATGGATTGACACCTGAATTCTTCCAGAGGTACGAAGTGAAGCTGGTACCATTTCTTCTGAAACTATCCCAAATCACTGAAAAGGAGGGTCTCCTCCCTAACTCATTTCACAAGGCTGACATCATCCTGATATCAAAACCTGGCAGAAATTAACAAAACAAAATAAAACTTTAGGCCAATATCCCTGATGAACATCGACGCAAAAATCCTCAATAAAATCCTGGCAAACCGAATCCAGCAGCATATCAAAAAGCTTATCCACGACTCAGTAGGCTTCATCCCCAGGATGCAAGGCTGGTTCAACATATGCAAATCAATAAACGTGATCCATCACATAAACAGAGTTACAGACAAGAACCACACGATCATCTCAATAGATGTAGAAAAGACCTTTGATAAAATTCAACACCCCATCATGTTAAAAACTCTCAATAAATTAGGTACTGAAGGAACATACCTCAAAATACTAATAGCCATTTATGACGAACCCACAGACAATACCATACTCAATGGGCAAAAGCTGGAAGCATTCCCCTTGAAAACCAGCTGAAGACAAGGATGCCATCTCTCACCACTACCAATCAACAGGTATTGGAAGTTCTGGCCAGGGCAATCAGGCAAGAGAAAAAAATAAAGGTATTTAAATAGGAAGAAACAAAGTCAAACTGTCTCTGTTTGCAGATGACAAGATACTATACCAAGATGCTATACCCATTGTCTCAGACCAAGTTTCTTAAGCTGATAAGCAACTTTAGCAAAGTCTCAAGATAGAAAATCAATCTGCAAAAATCACAAGCATTCCTATACAACATCAACAAACAAAAAGAGCCAAAGATCATGAATAAACTCCCATTCACAATTACTGCAAAGAAAATAAAATATCTAGGAATACAGCTAAAAGGGGAAGTGAAGGACCTCTTCAAGGAAAACTACAAACCACTGCTCAAAGAAATTAGAGAGATCACAAACAAATGTAAAAGCATCCCATACTCACGGATAAGAAGAATCAGTATCATGAAAATGGCCACACTGCCCAAAATAATTTATAGAGTCAATGTTATTTCCAACAAACTACCATTGACACTCTTCACAGAATTAGAAAAAAGCTATTCATATGGAACCAAAAAAGAGTCTGTATAGCCAAGAAAATCCTAAGCAAAAAGAACAAAGGCATCATGCTACCTGACTTCAAACTATACTACGAGACTACAGTAACCAAAACAGCTTGGTACATACTGGTACAAAAACAGACATATAGACCAATGAAACAGAATAGAGAAATCAGAAATCAGACCACATCTACAACCATCTGATTTTTGACAAACCTGAGAAAAACAAGCAATGCAGAAAAGATTCTCTACTCAATAAATGGTGCTGGAAGAGCTGGCTAGCCATATGCAGAAAACTGAAACTGAACCCCTTCCTTACACATTATACAAAAATTAACTCAAGATGGATTAAAGACTTAAATGTAAACCCCCAAACTATAAAAACCCTAGAAGAAAATCCAGGCAATACCATTCAGGATATTGGCACAGGTAAAGATTTCATGACAAAAACATCAAAAGCATAGATTGACAAATGTGATCTAATTAAACAAAAGAGCTTCTGCACAGCAAAAGAAACTATCATCAGAGCAAAAAGACAACCTACAGAATGGGGGAAAAAATTTGCAAAGTAGCCATCTGACAAAGGTCTAATATCCAGAGTTTACAATGAACTTAAAACAAATTTACAAGAAGAAAATCAACCCCATTAACAAGCAGGCAAGGACATGAACAGATACTTCTCAAAACAAGACACACATACTACCAACAAACATGAAAAAAAGCTCAACATCACTGATCATGAGAGAAATGCAAATCAAAGCCACAGTGAGATACCATCTCACGCCAGTCAAAATGGCGATTAAAAAGTCAAGAAACAACAGATGGTGGCAAGGTTGCAGTGAAATAGGAATGCTTTTACACTGTTGATGGGAATGTAAATTAGCTCAACCATTATGGAAAACAGTGTGGGGGTTCCTCAAAGATCTAGAACCAGAAATGCCATTTGACCCGGCAATTCCATTACTGGATATATATCCAAAGGAATATAAATCATTCTATTATAAAGATACATGCACATATATGTTCACTGCAGCACCACTCACAATAGCAAAGACATAGAATCAACCCAAATGCCCATTAATGATAGACTAGATAAAGAAAATGTGGTACATCTACATCATGGAATACTATGCAGCCAAAGAAAGAAATGACTTTCTTTGCAGGGACATGGATGGAACTGGAAGACTACCCTCAGCAAACTAACACAGGAACAGAAAACCAAACACCGCCATGTTCTCACTCATAAGTGGGAGCTGAACAATGAGAACACATGAACACAGGGAGGAAAACCACACACACGGAGGCCTGTCAGAGGGGTGCAGTTGCAGGGAGAGCATCAGGAAAAATCGCTAGTCTCACTCTGTTGTCCCGCTAGAGGGCAGTGGTGCCATCTCGGCTCACTACAACTTCTGCCTCCCGGGTTGAAGCAATTCTTCTGCCTCAGCCTCCCAGCTACTCAGCTGGGATTACAGGTGTGTGCCACCACACCCAGCTAATTTTTATATTTTTAGTAGAGACAGGGTTTTGCCATGTTGGCCTGGCTGGTCTTGAACTCCTGACCTCAGGTGATCCACCTGCCTCAGCTAGGATTACAGGCATGAGCCACCACACCCAGTCCAATATTTAGGTGATGAGTTGATGGGTACAACAAACCACCATGGCACATGTTTACCTATGTAACAAACCTGCACATCCTGTACATGTACCCCAGAACGTAAAATAAAATTTTAAAAAATCTTAAAAGTTACTATCTATATAATAAAGTATACTTTTTAAATGACTTATTACTTTGTAATAAGAGAGTTATAATATCTTCCATTTATTTAGTTTAAAAATAAATTTAGGCTCATGCCTATAATCCCCAACACTCTGAGAGGCCAAGGGAGGAGAATGGCTTGAGTCCAGGAGTTCGAGACTAGCCTAGGCAACATAGCAAGACCCTATTTCTATTTAAAAAAAAACTAATTAATTTATGATTTTAGCCAAATCTGAGAAGTCATCAATATAAAACAAAAAGCAGCTACGAAAAAAGAAAAAAAAACACCTAAGAAAAAAGACTACAAAAGATCAGAAATAAATACAGATAACTAATGCTGTATTTCCAAGTTTTGATATTTGGGATATTTATGCATTCCATCTCAAATACCATAAAATACTATTTATCTATGTATAAGTGTTAAAATGCTATAACACTGTATGTTTCCTCTCCAAGTTTCTGTTATACATATAAGTGACCTATGTGCCCCAAAACAAGGAGTATCAAACATCAATCTGCACCAAAATTCATCAGGAAAATTTTGCTAAAAATGCAGTTGTCTGAGCCCTCCTTCTAACCTAATGAATCTGAATCTACTCTAAAAGAAAGCTAATTTTATAAAGTGACTCAAAACATAAACCCTCAAATGACTGCACAATACTTTGCTTTCTGGACTCACTTTAAAACACCTTTTCAGTGTTTTACAGTTGTACTAGCCGTCAGTACTACCTTAGGACCACACCATGAATCTCAATGAATAAATGCACTGTCTTTTCTCCAGGAGACTTTCCCTGACCCTTCCAGAGCTGGGGTAGGTGCCCCAGCTGGGTTTGGTGATAGATGCTCTCAAACACTCTGCTTTCCTTTTGTAATTCCCATCGAATTTGTAACTATTTAATATCTAGAATTTCCCCCAAAACTATAATTTCCATGGGGGTAAAGACTAAATCAGTCTTGTTTGTGAATTTAACTTTAGGGCCTACACACAAATATTTGTTGGAATGAATAAATATATGAGTATGGACCAACACTGTTTTTAAAAGGGATCAGATTACAAAAGATCATTATGGTAGGCTAAGGAGTTTGAACTTTGTCTTGCAGGCAACCAGAACCCAAAGCAAAACAACTTGAAGAGCTGCGTCTTTAGAATATTAACCTGAAACTGCTCTACAATATGACAAATTAGAGTAGACCAAGGTTGTGGAACAGGAGAAGTGTGAGTAAATTATTGTAACCATCAGGTGTGATGTGGTAAGGACTTAAATTAGGGAGTGGTAGCAGTGGAAATGGAAAGAAATGAATGTTGGAAACATTGTGAAAGACTTAATGATATAAGGGCTTAAAGGTATAAGAGGAATCAAAAGTATCAGCATTAGAAATCTAGTTTAAAACAGAGAAGGGAATTTACTGCTTCATCTAACAGCCCACTCTATAAGCAGACATGGCTGGATAGAGTCTCAAATGACTTAATTATGTTTTCCTTCTTATATTCCCTAGACTCAAGAAGTCTCTCTTGGCATGGCTAGTAATATGGCAGCTGGCAGTTATAAGATTATATCCTTGCAGCTTACTATCTGCAAAGCAAGAGGTCCTATCTCTAAAGGATCGATCAAATCTACTGGAAAGACACTATCTCCACATGCCTGTGAACCAGGCTAGCCAGATTATTTGCCCACCCTACAAAAGAGAAGGAAGGAATACTGTAATTGACAGACTCAGTAGGACTACCTGGAGGCAGGGAGAAGCAGTTCTCCAATGACTGTGATTCTGCACCAGCAAACAACATATATTCTCTCTAAAATATAACTGAACTTTTTTGGCCAGAGCAGCTAGATTTATTCACTGTTTTTGTCTCCGTTAGATATTAGTAGACCTGTACTTGAGATTTATAGCCATATAAATAGCTCCATAGCGACCAGCCTAGATTATTATCTTTATTTAAAAAGGCAGTAGAATTTAGAAGTGAAGACAGAGAACAGGAGGCCCAATTGCCTAGATTTAAGTCCATATTCCACAATTCACCTCATACGTTACTTCTCTATTTCCTCTGAAAATGAGGATAACAACACCTCACAGGAATATTTTGAGGATTAAATGTATACATATAAATGTACTTAGAAAGTGCCTTCCATAGAGTAAGTGCTCAGTATTATGTGTAATTATTTCATATGTACATAAATTTATAAGAACCTATACGGTATTTGTATAAACACAAGCTTCGCATGGAAAGACTATGTTAAGAATGATTTTTACATGAACCCTTTCTAACCAATGGTCAAATCTTAATGCTCACCCTACCTGACCTATCAGTGCCATTAGCTATGCTAATCACTCCCTCCTCCATAATACACAGTTGGTCCTCTGTATTATGAGTTCTGCCTCCACAGCTTCAACCAAGTGTGGATCAAAAATATTTGAAAAAAAATTCCATCTATGCTGAAAATGCACAGACTTTTTCTCTTGTCATTATTTTCTAAACAATACAGTATAACAACTGCTTATATAATATTTACATTGTATTCAGTATTCTAAGTAATCTAGAGATGATTTAAGGAATACAGGAGGATGTGCATAGGTTACATGAAAATACTATGTCATTTTATATATGGGACTTGAATATCTGCAGATTTTGGTTTCTGAGGGATGCCAAGGGAAGACTTAGGACTCCACACTCATGGTCTTCCTCCTAACTGAATGCTCCTTCTAAGTCTCCTTTGCTGGTTGTTTTTCTCAGACCTCTTAATGCTGCAGTACCCCACAGCTCAGTCCTTATACCTGTTTTCTGCTTAGACTCACTCTCTTGCAATCTTATCTAGTCTCTTGGTCAATGAACTTCCAAATTTTAATTTTCGGCCCAATTCTCTCTCTTGATCCTAGACTTACATATCCTACTCTCTACTTTGTAACTCAATCTTAAGGTCAATTCAAATTCAATTTTGTCCAAAACTGAACTCCTAGTCTTCCTCGAAAACCTCAGAAAATCTCAGTTATTCTTTACCTGTCTCTAACATCCACCAGAACTCCTACTCACTCA
The DNA here is from genome assembly GCF_001604975.1 of Cebus imitator. Lineage (NCBI taxonomy): Eukaryota > Metazoa > Chordata > Mammalia > Primates > Cebidae > Cebus > Cebus imitator. The sequence continues at coordinate 157,446 of NW_016107994.1, forward strand.
ATCTTCAACACAAACCTACACTCTAACCGCTTCTTATTACCTCTACTGCCACCATCCAGCTCCCAGCCAATATCACTTCTTGACTACTATAAAAAGCTCCTAAGAAGTATCCATCCAGCTTCTACCCTTGTCCCACTAATCTGTTATCAAAACAGCAATCAATGTGAGGATTCAAAGCATGTTAGATCTACTCTATTCAAAGCATGTTAGATTCTACTCAACTCAAACCCTCCAATGGCTCCCTATTTCACTCAGAGTAGGAGACACAGACACCTTACTGTGGCCTAGAAGGCCCAACATGATCAGCCCCACCCTCATTACCACCCTGAACTTAACTCCACAGTTCTCCTCCTTGCTCCAGCCACACTGGCCTCCTTGCTGCTTCTCAAATACACAAGGTCTACATCCGGCCTACGGTCCTGATACTGGCTTTCTGCCTGACACACACTTCACCATCATATGTGTATATTCCCTCAAACTTCAAGTTCACTCAAATATCATGGTCTTGGGGTGGGCACAGAGGCCCATGCCTATAATCCCAGCACTCTGGGAGGCCAAGGCGGGTAGATCACGTGAGGTCAGGAGTTCAATACCAGCCTGGCCAACATGGAAAACCCCTGTCTTTACCAAAAATACAAAAATTAGCTGGGTGTG
>NW_016107994.1:158180-159480 GCF_001604975.1 Cebus imitator
CTAGCTGGGCATGGTGGCACACACCTATAATCCCAGCTACTCAGGAGGCTGAGGTAGGAAGATCACTTGAACTCAGAAGGCGGAGGTTGCAATGAGCCAAGATAACACCACTGCACTCCAGCCTGGTGGACAGAGCGAGACTGTCTAAAAAAAAAAGTCACCTTCTCAATGAGGCCTGCCCTAACCACTGTATTTAAAAATCAGTTCCCACCACCACCTCATCATCCCAAATTCTCCTTAATCTGTTCTTGCTTTTTTCCATACTACTTTTCATCTTCAAGCAAACTTTGTAATTTCTGTATTATGTTGCCTGTTTATTGCTGGTTTCCCCCATAGGCAATGTGTGCTCCACAAGAGCAAGTATCTTTATCTACTGTATTGACTGCTGTATCTTTATACATCTATATGCCTGACACATACTATGTGCTCATTAAACATATAGCAAGTTAAGTATTTACTGAATGACTCTTTCCCCATATTCAACTTTACCTTTGCATTTCCATACTATAGACCACACTATTTTAAGTGTTCATTCAGATGCAAAGAAGGAAGCCAAGACAGCCTGATAAGGGTAGAAATGGGTATGAGGTAACACGAAACTGAAGAGATCATGTGTTAAAAAGAAAAAGTCGGCCGGACACTGTGGCTCACGTCAGTAATACTAGCACTTTGGGAGGCCGAGGTGGGTGGATCACCTGAGGTCAGGAGTTCAAGACCAGCCTGGCCACCATGGTGAAATGCCATCTTAAAAAAAAAGAAAAAGTCAAATTTACAAAATGTCTGATTTATATTATCAATATGCCTTATACTGGATTACTAAATTACAGACCAATTCCCATATTATTATGTCCAAAGTCCAGAGAGCAACTCTTTTAAGAAATATTCTAGAGTCTTTTAAAACTAGAAGTGTCCTGAGATGGCAATTGCCTCCTTCACCAAATAAAGTGGGGAAATAAAACCTTTAAAACTTTTCCAGGATAAAACAACTAGTTACACGAGAGCTCAGAACCACTGGCATCTGAAACAACTCAACTCTCATATAAGCAGATGACAAGTTTTCCTCATCTATAGAAAGTTGTCATCTGACATATGGATCTGTTCCCTTGAAAGATTTGCCAAGGTCTTCTCTTGGCTACAACAATCTATGAACACGAGTGATTACAATTTGGAGTTTATAAAACCAGAGTTTTATTTTATTTATTTATTTATTTATTTATTTTTCTTGAGACAGAGTTTCGCTCTTGTTACCCAGGCTGGAGTGCAATGGCGCGATCTCGGCTCACCGCAACCTCCGCCTCCT
>NW_016107994.1:160307-193027 GCF_001604975.1 Cebus imitator
CGCCATTGCACTCCAGCCTGGGTAACAAGAGCGAAACTCCGTATCCAAAAAAAAAAAAAAAAAAGGAAAGTTATTATCTTGTTGCATATTTTGGTACATAAGCCAAGCTAAAAGGTGTGTAGTGGTTTTTCATTGCAGTTTTAAATTTGCATTTCCCTAATGACTAATGCCATTGAGCATATTTTCCTGTATCACGTAAATCTTAAGAAATGTCCTCACAATTAAACAACTACTTTCCCATTGAATGAATTAGCAGGGGAAAGAGGGCTGGGGCACAAGATTTTTAAACTTCTGTTATGTATTCATCATAAGGCTATGAGAAGATCTATGAAATAATACATATGAAAATGTTTTAGAATATATAAAGTACTATTATAAATATAAGGGACTATAATTGTTATTAAGTACTAGAAAGTTACCAGATATAAGAAGTGCACCAGAGGACTCACTCTCTCCCACATAGAAGATGAATAAAACACTGCAGTCTGACCTGCCCTAGCTATACTATCTCTGTCTTTTGGAGTTGTCCTGAATTAAGCTAGTTGTGTTGGAGATAAAGTCCTGTTTTCAAGCATAAATGTTACTTTTCTTTTCATAGCCAATATAACCAAGCAGTTCAACATTCAATAATAACAAGAGATAAATTTATTATTTTAGTGTAAAAAGATAGAGCTAACTTCTGAGCTGGTTCTTCCTCCTGTGACTGACATCTCACACCTAAACAAGTTTTCAGGTTCCCGAAAACTAAAAAGATGACTTCTCCATTTGTCTTTTAAGAGCCTCTACCTTTAAGTGATAAATGAATTGAATTTTACTGAAAAAGAGTCCCTAATGCAAGAGTTTCTAACAAGTAAATAAATAAAAGCAAAATCACCTATTTAAGATTCCTCAAAACATCTGGATAGACAGGCTGACAAAAACTAATAGGAAACCACCTACGGGGACTCCAGATCTGAATAAATACTGTCAGACCATACTAGATATCTCCCTCCCAATGCAAGCAACTAATAGGCAGAAACACCAATGATTTAGAGTACGGTTCCAGTTGAGAATATTATTCGACACCTAAAGGGAAAGCTTACCTTTCTTTCTTTTAATAGTTTCTTATAGCCATTTGATCCAAGTGATAATAAAGTAATAAGGACATCTAAAGAAGGTGAAGCTGAAGCTCTTCCTGAAATAAGAAGGATAAGTTACATTAAGGAGATTAAGGGCGGTGGCTTTGGAAATTAAGATTTATTACAGTAGCCAATGTACAAATGGATTTTTGTTTATTACTTTTTCTGAAAAGCAGCTTATTTATTTACCTGGATACATCTTGCTGATTTCCTGAATGAAGGAATCATTAAAGCCAGCAATTATAGCGCCACCTACTGGAACCATAAAATTTTTGTCCAAGCTCTGAACAAAAGCATCTATTCTACCAACTCGAGCCCCCTAGAATCAATATAATAGTACATATTAGTTGGAAAACAGGCAACTGCTATTAGCAAATGAACACCATAACAAAAAATTGTATTGGGGTAATTAATATATTAGCCTGATTTAACCATTTCCCAATATATACATGCATTTAATGTATATATCGTACATACATCAAATTGTACACCGTAAATATATACAATGTTTGTCAACTCTACCTTAGACTAAAAATAAACACTATTAAAACAATGCATAGAAATAAAAAACAATTGAAAATTTTTATTTCCTTTGTTATAGTGCCAATAAAATGTTTTTAAGTATTAAACCAAAATTTTTGATGGTGCTCCTTATATGTGGGACTTTAATTTACAACCTGCTTTCACACATAAATCATTGAATCTTCATAACAACTCTGTGAGGCAAGCACGGTGTAAGTATCAGCTCAGGTGGGAACTTTAATGAAACAGAGCTTTACACCTTAAAATTGGGTAAGAGAGAATGAATTCATCCCTTGCCTCCCATCTGTACTCCTTTTTTGACAACGAATGTCTACAATGGGTCCTATAACTATTAAGTGGTTTTAAACACCCTCTGTGAGTTCAAGGGTGGCCACCATAACCTAATGGACTGTAGTCATCCAAGTTGCCAAAGAGTTAATTATACATGTGCCTCTCTTTAATGCTTGGACAATCTACTACCTATATGACCATTTTAAGCACTGAGATAACAAAAAAGAAAAGCAAAACTTTTAACATTACTTATTGGAAATTTCATTTGATTACTCTTGGCAATCCTAGAAGCAATGTTTCTATGTAACTCATGCTCCCTAATATTATAAACTTAGATGATTTCATTCCACTGCAAAAGAACTTCCAGTGAAAATCTAATATTCTGGTGAAAAATTGAATACTTGCCTACTAGAAACGTAAAACTCAGTTCTGGTCCCCATCCAACACAGTCCATGACCTTCTGTCTAATGTGCTTCAATTTTCTCCTCTTAAAAATAGAGATACTATCTAAATTACAACTAAGATAGTCTTTTTCTTTATCTGTAGCCACAGATTTTCAATCTGTATTCACAATCTGCATTCCTCTTAATATTATAACCATATTTGACCTTCATTTTCACACCTCACTATCTCAGGGAGAATAGAAGGAGGAGATAGCTGGCCTATCTAAGAGTCCAGATCCAGGCAGTAGATGAAAGCAGCCAAAGCAGGAAAGAGGAGTGGCTGCTCTGGAGGCCATGATACAACTGTTCAAATCTTAACCTTCCTCTTCCTCTTCTTTCTAATTTCCTAATAAACCATGATCAGAGAAAAATCTCACCATATCACATGAAAACAGAGGCATATAAGACTAACAGAATAAAAAATCCTGGAAAACATGCGAAGTAGCAGCATATAAAAATAAGTGGAACAGAGTTGCTTTTGAATTAACAGTAATGTCCAAGGCTTCCTGAGAGAAACAGGAATCTAAATTGGAAACAGAAGTGCTAGAGGAACCAGTGCACCAGACTTTGCTAGAATCCTTCCATCACTAAAACACAGAAGGTATTCAAAGGGCAGCATACTCTGTGGCAAGAAAACAAACAGGCCAGACCCAATCTCAGAAGTGGTTCAGAGACCCCCTCTTTCAGCTACATAAGTCACCAGTATATGATCTAAAATCCACACTCAAAATACATCTGAATAAAACTATTTATTACCACCTTCACAGCTACTACCCTAGCCAAAGCCACCAAGAAATTTCACATGGGTTGCTGCACTAGCTTCTACGCTTGCCTCCCTACAGTCTGTTTCCCACATAGCACATCACTCTTTCCTGCTTGAAATCCTTCCACGGCCAACAATCCTATCAAGAATCAAATCCCAAACCCTTAACACACCTTAAAGCTCTACAACCACTGTTCACCTTGTTCATTATGGTTCAGCCATATTGGCCTCCTTGCTATTTCTCACACATTCCAAGCACACTCCTGCCTAAGAGTCTTGGCTGTTAGCTTCTGTCTGGAATCTAGAGAGCTTCAAAGCTTCCTCCTTCACGTCATTCAGAGCTCCACTCACATTCTTGAAGAGCGCTTCCTAGATCACTCCATCTAATGATATCCCTCCCTCCCAAATACCTGAGCATTTATCCAAGACCTGTCATACTCAAGGTTTACTGTCTGCTTTCCCACAAAAAAAACAGAATGCTCCATGACGGTTAAAGATTTTGTTGGATTCACTATTTCATCTCCAGTTCCTACCCTCGTGCCTGGTACCCAAGTAGGAACCCAGTAAACATTTGTTGAATGAAGTGACAATTAGGTCTGTGAATAAACAGCAGTAACGCCTACTTCCCTCAAGTTCTTAATAGGCAAAGTTGCTGCTTCCCACACTTTTGGAGTTTTACAATCCATTATGGCTCAAATAATTAGTCTCATACACATATTTTTGTGACTCTACTATATCCCTCTCCATTAATCAATTCTAACATCCATACTCCATGAATCTCTTAGTCATTTTAGTAAATATAAACAGAAATATAGATTATTCAAAACTAACTTCCCTGGGGGCTACATGTGCATACAGAACACTCTATATGCTCAGTATTAAGGTATTCTGGGGTCTCTCCTTAAAAATAAAAAAAAATTTAAAACATCTTAATAAAAATAAAAAACATTTTATAGTTTTTCTTCATATATTTATTGTAATATTATTTTCTCAAGAAAAGACTTACGGTATTAGCACTTTGTTTTTCAACAGAAAAATGGGACTTTGGAGTCACACTGAACTAGATAGGCTATTTTGTAGCTACAGACCCTGGACAAGTCACTAAACCCCATTTAGTTTATTTCTCCGCGTGCAGAATGGGAAGTAGTAGTACACCTAAAATTGTTAGGTCTCAGTTAATAACTTTTAAAGCCTAATAAGATGCCTGACACATGGAAAGTGTAGTAAATGGTAAATATTAACAATAAGGACTATTGAGATGAAGCTAACTGTAATTTTTTAGACTGTCATGAAACAGCAACCAGCACTCAATAAGACTCAAGTATTTATTTGATTTAAATCAATAGTGCCACAAACTCTTTTGGTGAACGCCAATTTGGGAAAAATAGAATGTTTATGTATTTGCTCTTTTTGTTTTAAAAGAATATCCAATTTAATAAGTTCTCATGTTCAATAGCACAGTAAAGATACTACAGTTAACAACAACATATTGTATATTTCAAAATACCAAGAAGAGAGGATATGAAATGTTCCTAATACAAAAAGAAAAAAGAAATGCCAGGTAATGGATAGCCTAAATACTCTGACTTAACCATCACATAATCTGTACATGTATCAAAATATCATATGTACTCCATAAATATATCCAAATATTATGTATCAAAGAAAAATTTTTAAAGGAATGTCAACTTTAGAAGGTAATACATTATCTGCAACAATGTCTGCATTTAAAAGTTTATTCACTCAACTTATAGTTTTATGCTTTGGTTAAAATGTTAGTAAAATCGCCTCACAAATGCAGAGAGGTAATGACAAAGCAGAGTATTGAAGATGCACAGCTCCAAGGGCAGCTTTCTTATCGTGTTCTAGAGCTTTTTTTTTGTCTTTTTTTTTAAAGAGATGGTCTCACTCGGTCACCCAGGCTGGATGGAGTACAGTGGTGTGATCATCAGTCACCATAACCTCGAACTCCTAGGCTCAATTAATCTTCCTGCCTCTGCCTCCCACATAGCTGGGATTACAAGAACACACCACCACAGCCAGATTATTTTTTCCTAATTTTAGTTTTGTAGAGATGGAGTCTCACTTTGTTGCCCAGGGAGGTCTCAAACTCCTGGCCTCAAGTGATCTGCAAGCTTCGGCCTTCTAAAATACTGGAATTGCAGAAGTGAGCCACCATACCCAGCCTCTTTTAGTTTTAATCTCTTCAAGTGCACCAAATTTTCTAGTATTTAAAAATATGTTATGAGTATCATTAAAATGATCATTATGAAGACTTTACAGGCATCTGGAGAGTACAGAAATATAACGCTAAAAAAATTAAATGTACACAATTAATATGACTATGTAAAAACAATATGCATATGAAACAAGAAAAAGTAAATATATAAATTGTTAAGGGTATTTCTTAGGGTTATAGTGTTATGAATTATCTTCTACTCCTTCCTCATTTTCCTAAACTTTTAGTAATGCTGATGGTATTTGACTTTTAAAAGAAGAGAAGCTGCTAAAAACTACAGAGAAGAAGAGCAAGGAGGAAAGGGAGGGGAGGAATAAAAATCAATCACTGAAATAAAATGTTCTTCAAGATTTCCAGTGTAGAAAATTGTACACCCTTCCTCTATGACCATACGAGTTAGATACAATCTAGTATAGATTAAGTGAAGAAGCCTTAAAAAGTTAGGGTGTAACAAAAAGAAATACCAAGGAAATGGTAAACAGTCTTTCTCTAAACATTTTAAGAAATCCTGACATGCCATGCCTACAATCCAAGCCACCTCTGGACTTGCTACATAAATTAATCCATTTCCTTATTGGTTTAATGCACCTTGAGTTGAGTTTCTGTTACTTGCTGCCAATGACATACTAACTGATACAAACTTCAGTAAAGAAATTAAGCAAACCAGCGATTACTATTTCATATAAACCACATTTATGTAAAAGATGATACTGGTATACTCAAAATGACATAAAAGACAAAAAAAATAACTAGATAGTTATCTATTGTGCTTCAGAGCATTTACCATATTGGAGCAGGCCACAGGTAATCTGTGAATAACTTATGCCCACATAACACAAATCACATGTATGTCAAAACTGAATATGTATATTAACATCATTACGCACACAAACTATATAGCCCATATCATACATGCATAAATACAATACTTCATTTATTCACTGACTCTATTTAATAACCAGTTATTGATTGTCTATTATGTACCAAATTCTGTCTTAAGTATTGAGGGCACAGCAGTGAACAAAACAAAGTTCTACCTTCTACCCCCAACAGAACCTTAATTCTAATTACTGTCAATAACTAGACAATAAACAAACATTACATCAAGTGTTGATAAGTGTTCTGGAGAAAAATAGCAAAAAGCCAACAATTTTAAAAAGCATCATTATTTTATATGTCACCAAGAAAAAACATTACCTGTTAACATTGTAAGACACCTCTGACTATAAGACATCACAATTTCAAATGTCAAAATGTAGAACACTACATCTTAAAATCAATGAACATGGTAAAAAAAGAGAGAGAGAGATAGAAAATGCTAGCAAGGGCTAGACACAGTGGCTCACATCTATAATCCCAGCAATTTGGGAGGCCAAGGTGGAAGGCTCGCTTGAGCCCACGGGTTCAAGACCAGCCAGGGCCACATGACAAAACCTCATCTTTAGAAAAAATACAGAAAGTTGGCTGGGGTTGGTGGCGCACACCTGTGGTCCCAGCTACCTGGGAGGCTGAAGTAGGAAGATTGCTTGAGCCTGGGAGGTTGAGGCTGCTGTGAACTGCAAATGCACCACTACACTCCAACCTGGGCAACAGAGTGAGACCCTAATCTCAAAAACAGAAATAAAAAAGTAGAAAATGCTAGTGAGAAAGGGGGAGGTGTTAGATAGGGTTTGACATGTATGTCAAAACTGAGTATTTATATTAACATCATTATGCATATAAACTATATAGCCTGTAACATACCTGCATAAATAAACACAGTATTTCATTTATTCATTCACTTGGTTCAGTAATCAGTTACTGATTGTCAATAATAACAATCACAGATAGAGTTTCTGAGGAAGTCTCACTGACCTAAAGAAAGTTATGCAACTCTCTAGAAAAGCAGTCCAGTGAGTGGGATAAGCAAGAGCAAAAGCCTGGAAATGCACACATACGACGAAATGGAAGAAAAGAAAGGCAGCAAGGGTGGTTGGAGCAGAGAAGGCAAACCGAAAGCAGTAGAAAATGAAATCAGTAAATCAGCAAAGGCCTTAATATACAAAGCCTTGCAGGCCATAGTTCTTACTATAAGTGACATGGGAAACACAGACATAATTTCAAAATTAGAACCTAAAACAAATGACCAGAATCTAGTTGATGCTTAAAAAATAATACAAAAACCTGCCAATTTCATAGCTATACTAGAATGTTTATAAATGAAGTCATTTCTAGCCTAAGATAATAAGGTACAATAATTCCTTAAATATAGAAGAAATCACATATTTTAAAAAATGGTATAATCCAGTATATTAGAAAAATGAGAATGAAACATTCTCAGAAAGTTAAAAGCTAAACTATTAAAGTATTTCTATGTTGATTCTAGTCTACTACCAAAGCTATCAGTCCAATTACCACCATAGTACAAAGAATAATGACTTTTACTGAGAGATTATCAGATGCAGATTCCTAATACTCCCTAAAGCAGATGGTGATAAATAACTGTTTTTACTCTATCAGTTTGTAGAAAAAGTAACAATCCTATAATATGTTAAAATGAATTTTTCCTTGACATATATATCATTTTAAATTCTTACCTGCTGAATGAGGTGCATACACTTTGAAGACTGCACTCCATAAGCATTATTGACTATATGTGGAATGCCAAAATTAGCACAAATCACAGCCAGTTCTTCTAGTCTATAAACATAAATATTCAATAGAAAGACATACTCACACTGTGCTTTATAAATGATAGTGCAGAAACTTAAAAAAAAAATTAATAGTCATCCTTAATGTACACCAAGGGAAAAAACGATAAACACTGAGATTTCTATTGCAGTAAACTAGGAAATACATAGCAAGCTCTTTCGAATAAACCTAAAAAAGCTGTTAATGTTATCAATAAATGGAAAAAAATACAAAAATTTATGGAGATGGTAACTTTTAAATCATCTTAAAATTAAAAATTCCCTAAATAGAAAGCCAGAAGATTATTGATAATGACCCTCACAAGGTGGTATGAGCTTTTTTTTCCCAAACACTTTTGGTTGCTTACCATTCTGAAGCTTGTATCTGCAAAATAATTAGCATATCTGGAAATCTTAAGAAATCTCACATTAAACATCTCATAAAATAAAAAATGCATTCTCAAATAGACTTTAATGTATTAAAAAATACAGAACATTAAAATGTGTCATTACCAAAATAACATTTTCCAACAACTTGAATACTGAGGAATCTTTTAAATAGCTACTGGTTTTAAATCCACCCTTATCTACTCTTACTTTTTCATTTTACACCTCTCATATTAATCTAATTTGACAGTCTAACTTTATGCAAAGTAAGGTAATAAATTTCAGTGAGAGCATAATAAATAGATGTTCTTTCACAAAGCCAAATACTTCTTGTGACTGAGCTCATCTTTAATAGAAATGTCCTCCTGCTATGAAACTAAAACTAAATCCTATGTTTTAGAAAAGTTATTAAAAGTTTTCTCTCTAAAGTATAAAGAATTTGAAAGCATTTTTATACAAGTAAAGTCCTTTCCAACAGGATATATTTCAAATATATAGTCTGAATTACCTATTTACGCATAACACATGTTCTTTACCTACTAGATGTCATTAATATATTGCTAACTATAAGGAGGAATAATACTATTATGTTCATCTGTCACAAGTTTTCTTTTTTTGTCCAGTTTGCCTCAGACCAAAAGCAAGTTATCAATTTGCTTCCTTGAAGTCTCATGAACGCAAAACTCATTTTATCACTCATTTTTACAAACCCTACAAATAGATACAAAAATCATTTTTGTTACTTCAAACTAATCAGATGATTTTTTTTTACATAACAGACCTTCTGGGATACACAGAAGTATTTTCTTCATAAAATAAAGGGTGCATGTTCTAATGAAAATATTGCTTAATAAAGGACTTCTTTGAAAATAAGGCTCCATAACACTACATTCTATTTAAAAAATAAAAAAAAAATCACTTGTGAGTAGTTTTAAATAATCTGAATTACTTAGATCTGTTAATGGTTAGGGTGTGTTTCAAAAAAGTATTTAAATGAAAGAAGAAACAGAAAAAATATTTTTCATATGAATCAAACTGTTTTCTAACTTAAAAGCCAATGTAAGGTGTTTATCAGTTAGAAGAAATACTCTTCTTTTTTGTAACATTTCCTTTAAGTGAATTTCCTCCACAATACTTTTTGTCTGATTAAATAACTAATAAAAACAAAATGTATACTGCACCCAAAAAATTAAGACTATAAAGGAATAAAGCTTGATGTAAAAAAAATCAAAACATAGTTTTAAAACTTAATAAAGTCAGAAATTCAAACATTACTGTGCATCACCCTTTTCCTACTTCACTCCTACTCAGAAATATTCATTACACAACAATGACAAATGAAAATTTTTCTAACTGATAAAAAACTGTATGAAATTTTTTCTAAAGGAGATAATACAGGTAGAACACTTAACACTGTGCCAGGCATACTATAAAATTCAAAAGACATTAGTCAAAATGAAACAAAAGGAAAGTATCCACAAGAATAAATAATCCAATTAATACAAATATCCATATGCTGTTTTTCAAAATGTGATTTCTATCACATTAAAAATTTTATAGATATCAAAACCATCACCAAAAAAAAGATGCGTATTTAATATTTCAATACAAATTTGAAATCTTATTGGTAAGTAATGAATAAACCACAATAGCATATGCAAAGTAATCTTAAAATAGAGTTCGCAGGCTCATGAATGTAACAAGGTAAATTTTTAAGAGCCTAGTTTAAAAACTGTCTCCTACAATCTGCCTATAAGATAATAAAAGCCAACATGGCATTCATCACTGCCAAATAATGTGATTCCATGAATTAAAACCAAAGTATAACTTTATGCTACAAGAAAAGTCCAAAGTCAATATAGTTCTTACAAATTATTACCACTTCCATTCAAAATGTTAAAATGAACCAAAAAAAATTGTAGTCAAAACCAGAAATCTTATTACTAAGCCTGAGCCTATTACATTTGCAGAATAAAAATCTGTGACTATCCTTTAGAAAAGTAAACATTTGCTTTCTTTCTTTTTTGCTTTTATGTTTATATCGTTCCCAAAACGTAGACAATGGCAACCACTATGCACATGTAAGTATACATCTGAGTTAATCTTCCAATTACAGAAATTTGAAAGTAAACAACCCTAAATATTTTTAAATTAACACTGATAGCAATGAAAAGAAGTAAACCCAATATTTATCTTAGAAAAGAAGCTTCTATTAAATAATAAGAAAAAAGATGCTAAGAAACCAGGAACAGGATAAAGAGCAAGAAAACAAAGATGGCCTGCATCTACTCGGTGATAAAGGGCGCTCCCAACCCATACTAGTTGTTTTCCTTGTTCTATTTCAAATGTTTATTTTCCCAAGCCACTCCCCTATTTCTCCACAAGGTCAATCTGTTCTCTTAGAACAGACCATTCACCTATTTACTACAAAGTGTTATTTAAGCATATTTGAGAATTAGTATATCATACTTTATTTAAAAGACTGATAAACAGCTAAAAGACAATATTCACAGATCATTTACCTATCAGGCACCCTCGGAGCAAAACAGGATGTAGTAGAATGAATACACAGAATGTTATCAGGCCCAAGTTCCTGGACTTTAGCCTTTACTGCTTGCAGGTCTGTACGCAGCTCGTCACCTTCCAAAACATTTTCTATCACCACAGGCTCAAAACCTAACCAACCAGAAAACAAAATGTTAGTGTGAACTAAAATAAGGGAAGATCCTGAAACTCTAGGTAGCATGCTATTTTACACAAGAACTCTTAATATTTTTGTTGGTAGATTAACCCTCCTCTGGTAATAAACACGTGGCTCAGTTCTGGTATTAGTCAAAGGAAGGTCAAAATAATGTGAAGGACAACTACACAATTTTAGCACTACACAATTTTAGCACCATATGTCTATTTAACACTTCAATATGACAAGAATGAATTCTGGAAAGTAAGGAAAATAAAAGTTAAACAGATATCTATAGAAGTAATAACACAGACACTGATAACAAAAAGCATCACTTTAATCCAGTTCGATTTCAATCCACAGAAAAGTAAGTCCACTCATTCTCTGGCAATATTTGTTTTATTTTAAAATTCACTTTATTTCAGACAGGACATAAATAATAATATAATTCAATCACTGAAACAAATCACAATCATCCACTTAATGTTTTATCTCCAAAGAAAAACATAATAAATTTCAGCAGCCTAAGGGTCACTGATTCATCTTACAGCCTACAAAAGCCTTCTATTAAAACAAAATGTATACTGTAAATTTTTCATAATTTAAAGATAAAAATTGTTTTCACACTTTCAATTAAAACAGTACACTTAACTAGCATATAAGCAAAGGTCCCTCAACAAGTAATAATTGAGTAATCTTTTATGGTAGATATTTATCCATAAACTTAAAAGTTACATAAAGCAATACAAACACTAAATTTTTTTACATATATTTTACCACAATTTTTTCTTTAAAAAAAGCAATAGGGTACAAATTTAGTTTATTTTTCACTTATCTATATTTATATAAGAAGTCTGAATTTTCTAATTGTGATGTTTAACACATTATATATGACAGTTCTCTTACCTGCAGTGATCATGGATTTAAAGCAGGACTTCTGGTCTATTCGTGGCCATATAATATACTTTGCCTTTGGTCTTTTGTGTCGTAATGTTAAGAAACATAGGGTTAGACTCATACCAGTTGCCATAGGAACTACAAAGCAGTTGGCTACTGTATGGACACCTACAAATAAGAAGCAAAACGGAAATCTGTTATCCCACTAAATACCCAGCACCCTTCTTGAAGAAATAATATACTTCATCTACAAAATAATAAAAGTTGTAGCCCTATTGCTTCTGTTTCTGTACTCACTCCCAGGATGTTCAATGCCAAATTCAACTTCTGGGCTTATGGCTCTGATTTTCTACCTTATTCTAAGATATTTTATTTTTAAAAAATACTCTTTTTTGGAAAAGGGCAATAATAAAGGAAATGTGTCAATGGTGTGTTGTGTGTCCAGTCAGCCAAAAGAATTATGATTAAGATAGTACATACCAGCCAGCTTGATAATGTCCAGGACCAAAGAATTGGTAATTTTGTTCAAAAGGCTAGAGCCTGCAGCTTTTGGTTGCACAGCAGAAATATCACCCGATCGTCCAATCCCATGAATGAACCTAAGCAAAAAATGAGCCAAAAACTGGGCAAATACATTCAGCATTCTAAGTAATATAATGTTCAAGTACGCAAATAAAATAACCCAAAAAACAACAGGAGCAATATTTGGCTGTTACAGATATATGTTGTAAACTATTAACGATGTGGAACTTAAATTGAAACAACTTTATCAATCATGCTGTGATAGCTGGTTTCCAAAGGCAGCCACCATCAATTCTTTTTCTCCCTATTCCCACATGCTACTCCCACACCAAGTGATGGTGTCTACTTCCCCTACTGAATCTGGGCTGACCTTAATGACTTGCTTGGCCAGGAAGAATCTAGCAGAGTGACTGTGTGAAATTTTCATGCTAGGCAAACCTTCAGATGACTAAACTCTCAGCTAGTATCTGACTGCAACTACATGAGAATCCCAAAGCAATACTCACCCTGCTGAAACCAGTTAATCCAAAGAACTATGAGAGATAATAATAAACAAATGTTTTCAGCCACTTAATTTTAGGGCAGTTTGTTCTGTAGCAATAGAAAACTGGAATATATGAAACATTAAATTATCTTTTTTCTTTCCTTTTCCCCTAATCACATAGTGGACTAAGTTCCAATGAAGATAAGCCGATGTTCAAATATTGCCTTCATTTTAAAAGAACTATATGCTCCTAGAAAATCAGAGTGCAAATCTACTCATTTTAAATCAGATGATATTATACATTGTTTAGATACATCTGAATATTCCTTAAAATAAAAAAAAAAAAAAACCCTTTTGTAATTTGAGTAATTTCTGATTGACACTTATCAGAATTTCTGCACAGGGGGATTATCAAAGAATACTAGTGTTGTACTTCCTCACCACTGAAATCTCATGTACAAAACATTTGTTACATATATTACCCACCATGTTATCAGCAAACTGTTAACTGAAATTTTCATCTGAATTAGGCACTATCATCAGTTTTGACTGCAGTGGTTTTGACTGCAATATAAATTCTACTAGGCCCAGGAAATTTTCATTATAATATAAAAGCATGGAAGACAGTAGTTTTATTTAAAAGAGTTTACACTTTACAGAAAGGTTAGTGGACAGAGAAATAAGTGATCATATTTGGAACAACTACCAATTAAATTGTTATCAGAATTAATGAAAAGTTTTCTTCAATAACGCAAAAGAGAAAAGTCACTTAATAATCTATTATACTTATTGCAACAGAGAGGTATTTATAAAATGGGATGCAGTTTAAACACAGTTTAAAACAAAGTTTAAAAGTTCTAACTATAAATCATTCTCAAAAAAACAAAAACCCTACCAATGTTAGAAAAGAAACATGGAAAACTATAAACAGCCTTAACGGATTTTAAACTTTTAAAACCAGATATGTTTATCAGGGTAACAATTCCTAACAAACCGTATAGCCTGTGTTGTTCACCCAGAACCTTACAGGGTAACCCTCATATATTTTTAGTTTATTGTCTTTGAAAAGCACTGGCTGAGATAAAATTGTTTCCGTCTCCCTGTTGCATCTGGTTTACATATCCATTTGAGCAGGGGAGAAGTGGTTTACAGACAGACATTTGATAATCTAATAAGATGAATACTGCTGCCATTGTTTTGAACCCAAAATAAATAAACGATAGGCGACCCGTACTACTTAAAAAAAGATACCTGTAATGACGACGAGCAACTAATGCGGATGCAACTCTCCCTTCCCTTTCTCCCACACCACAATTGCCTAAGAAATTGTTGCTGTCCATGATTGCAAGTTCATGTAAAAAGAGTTCAAGTGTACTTTCATCCCAGCCATTCTCTGGACACTTGCCCTTCAACAAAAAAAAAGTATGATTATATTAAATAAAACTATGGTTCTCTAGAAAACAACAGGAATACATTTTCAATTTTTAATGTGTATTTTGCCATGCTCTTTGTTTGCTAAAATTCAGGCGTAAATTCAGCACTATATAGAGACCGCAAATAGACAAAAAGTTTGTACATTTGATTACAATTATTAATAGGTTTGGAAAAGTGATGATAAATGCATACGATGACATTTACTCAGATATTTAAATTTTCGTAAGTGAAACTAACTGAAAACCAACATGCCCCAACCCCGATGAAGATGCTTCAAACCAGGGCGTTATGATTGGGGGGTGGGGCGTGGACGAGAGCAGTGGCTGTCGAACTTCAATTAAATATTGTCTCACGCCTGTAATCCCAGCAGTTTGGGAGGCCGAAGCGGGCGGATCACTTTAAGTCAGGAGTTTGAGACCTGCCTGGCCAACATAGTGAAATCCCGTCTCTACTAAAAACAAAAATTAGCCGGGTGTGGTGGCACACGCCTGCAATCCCGGCTACTAGGGAGGTTGAGTGAGGCACGAGAATCGCTTGAACCCGCGAGGCGGAGGTTGCAGTGAGCCGAGATTGCGCTATTACACTCCAGCCTGGGAGAAAGAGCGAGACTTTGTCTCAGAAAAAAAAAACACACACACAACAAAACTTGTAGTGAAATTAAAATTCAGGAACGCAGACAGGAGGGACGGAAGACCCGTGAAGTTCCGCGGAAACCTCGTAGTTCGAGTTAGCACAGAGGTCTACAAACACCTTATGTGCTCTGAGTCCTAGAGGGTGGTGAAAGACGGAGGCGCGAACTTTGCCCTTCCGCAGAAAAAAAAAAGTAAACTGGAACTTTCCCTCACTTCTGCACCCCGAAGTTAGAAACAGCGGGAGTCAAAACCCCTACCCCAACGCCCCCTCCTAAGAACAGCCTTTGTCTTTCACTGGCTTTGGCAAGGCTGAGAAGGCACAGACCGCAGTCGGTCAGCGAGGACGAGCCAAACTGAGACAGACTCGGGACTAGTCTCAAGCAGCAAAGAGCTTCCGAAGAGGAAACACCAGGAGGGACGCCGGGTGGAGCCTGAGCCCCGGGGTCGCGGCGGCTGGGGAGGGGACCGACAGCTCGGTACCTTCTCCAGAAGCAGCCGTATGAGGTGCTCATGCGAGCGGCGGGCCTCACAGCCCTGCCTCACGTAAGCCGGCGACACCAGTCGCTCGCCCGCCGCGAAGCTCTCGCGGTTCATGACGGCGGTGGCGACCGTGGTCAGTGGGAGAACCAGCTCCACACACCAGGGACACAACAGAACCAGAATGCAACTCGCCGCCTGGACGGTACGGCAGCGCCTTGGGACAAAAAAAAACACAACAAGCCACCAACCACTTCTCGCTCCTGCACATGCGCAGATCGTCTCAGATGGCGCGAAAGGAGGACGTTGGAATATTTGAGCATGCGCAAGGGAGCCCGCGCTTTTCGCTGACTTCGGGCAAAGGATGGACTGCAATTAGCCCCGCCCCGCTGCAGCTGATTGGTCTAGTTAAACCCTGGTATTCCTGAGAGGAACTTCAAGAAAAGATTTTGCGCTTGTGCAAATCCGGCGAGCCGAGTAACGACCAGATACATGGGGTCTTCTAGGTTGTTCTGTGTTCCAGTCCTGTTGGATGGTTGAGATCTGTGCAGAGTTTGTGCTTTTGCCTTACTTAAACTGATTGTCAGATGCCAAACAGTTCCACACTTATTACTGCCTGACAATCCCATAGGAAATAACAGTGCCCCGCTCCTTTTCCCCTTTGCACTACTCAATGTTTAACCATAGCACTTACCACTCACCACGTGACATGCCAGGCGTTCGTTCACACACACACCCACACACACCCGTGAATGTAAACTCTCTAACCTAACGGCAGGGACTTGGTTTTTGCTGCAGTGCCCTCCACCCCAGGCACCTAAAACAGAATAAAGCAAAGCCTTAAAAAATCGATAATGAATTAACGAATTACTTTGACCGTTCTGAAACTGTCCCCAAGAACATTTTGTAAAATTGATTAAGGGGGAAGAAAAATGCAAGTAGGCTTACAGCTGCTATTATTAAGCCAGCTTGCCTTATGGCCGACTTTCCTGTAACTGATTGCTATTTACTACCCTAGAAGAATGTGGCCCTTGTCACAAGACTCTTCATTCTTTTTCTGTTTTATAGATAAAATCTAAGACATTGTGAGAAGGTAAGCTTTCTGTTTGCTTGGCTTCTTTAGGTTCTGCCTAACAACAAAACTAAGGATGCCAGCTTGTCTGGAAGGCCCAATAAAAAGCTGATTCTTGGAGAAATGCAGTTGTCACATCCTGATGATTTCATCCTCTTACCCCTATAAATTGATGACCCCAAGTTTTCCTTTCACCCTCCAGAAACCCCCTTAAAAACCTTTGCCTAGAAGCCCTTGATGAAATGGATTGAAGCTTGAGAATTCTTCCTGTTTCCTGGCTTGTAACTTGTGATTATTAAACTCCTTCTCTGCTGCAACCCCACTATCTGTATATTGGTCTGTTCCTGCACAGCAGGCATAGAAACCTGGCAGTCCTGTAACAATTCAACAACCTAGAGGTTTATTGCTGGAGATCTCTGCCTTCAGTTGCCTTACAGTCTTCATCTTATGTGAGCCTACGGTAATTTCTGACATTGCTCTCACTTGGTGGTATGCCCACTTGCACTGATTCACATCACTTGCAAGAGATGATTGTTAAGTGTTCAGTAACTTTGCGAGCTAGTTTTTAAATACAGCCACTCAAAAATTAAGTTATATTAAAATCAAAAGTAAAAATACTCAAAATCCATCACTTCCGAATTATTTTACTCCATTTTACTATTATGTATGCTCTTCAGGTTATTTACATGCATTTTATCTATATGGTGGAAATTCAATATAATGTACTATTGCACATCTTCCAACTCCACTTTTGATGATGTCATGTTGGCCACGGTGGGAGCATTAACACCATGAAAATCAGTAAACACTGCAAATCAAGCCCTTACCCTCCAATCCACTCCCCTAGAAGTCTGTTGTTCACAATGTACCAGCTCATCACTATTTCTACTGTGTGTTCCCAGGGCATCCACCTATTAATATACATCAGTCTACTTATGATATTTGTTGAATTGCATTTCAGTTGTTAATTTTCTCTCTCAACTAGACTGTGAGCTTCTAGTTGACAAGGGCTATATTGATACCTGTGTTCAAAGCACAGCACTAAATACATAATAATAGGTGTTTGATAAATATTTGTTGAATGACATAGACCACTTAGCTACATAAAACTAAACAGAAAGGTAAACCACAAAACAACAAGAATTTTGCTTACTTTCTAAAATGAATATTATCTTTCAGACTTGCAGAAAGTTGAGTTCTTATTCTCAAAATGCAACTATTTTTGCAACTTCTTTGGAAAGGCCTTCAAAGCTGCTTTGTCAATCACATGCAAAATGTGCAAAAATCCCAAAATTAACCTCATTACTAAATGGACTGCTAGGTTTTTGAGCCAGCTTGTTCTCTCACCTTATTCACCATCTTAATTCAGAAAAATGTTTGTGTGTTTCCAAAAATTAACTAACCATCATCAAGATATGCATTTGTTAAAGGTATTCCAAAGATGCCAGCTTTGGAAGAAATTTCAAGAGAAGTATTCCAAAATTATTTTCGTCCATTCACCACCCAACAACTATTTATTAATTACATACTATTTTTATTTATTTATTTATTTATTTACTTATTTATTTTTTTGAGACGGAGTTTCCCTCTTGTTACCCAGGCTGGAGTGCAATGGCGCGATCTCGGCTCACCGCAACCTCCGCCTCCTGGGTTCAGGCAATTCTCCTGCCTCAGCCTCCTGAGTAGCTGGGATTACAGGCACGCGCCACCATGCCCAGCTAATTTTTTGTAGTTTTAGTAGAGACGGGGTTTCACCATGTTGACCAGGATGGTCTCGATCTCTTGACCTTGTGATCCACCTGCCTCGGTCTCCCAAAGTGCTGGGATTAGGGCAGCATCAGAATAATCTCATGGTCTTTACGAGATGAAGCATCATTTAAAATAGGTCCAGAACACACAGGTTTAAATTCTGCTAGTGTCACTAGTTGTATAACCTTAAATACATTACTCAAACTTCCTGAGCTTTGCTTTCCTCAGCTGTAAAATAGGGATATGAAAGAGGCAGTTACTATGATTAAATGAGAGGTAATTGCTCAATGACATCTTCTTGATAGACTGACTATACAAATGGACAACGGCCAGATCATATATGATAACAGAACTCTCACCCACAACCTGTTTAGCAACTAGCCTTCCAAACCACCACCACTGCAGCAATCAGCCAAGAATGGTTAAGTCTTGGACAATGACTGCTAGCTTCCCTCTTTTATTACTTGCTTCTAACTTAAGACCAACCAGAGAAGGCCAAATAGGCTCCTTTAAAAAAATCACATAAGGGGCCGGGCACGGTGGCTCATGCCTGTAATCCCAGCACTTTGGGAGGCCGAGGTGGGTGGATCACGAGGTCAAGAGATCGAGACCATCCTGGCCAACATGGTGAAACCCCGTATCTACTAAAAATACAAAAAATTAGCTGGGCATGGTGGCACGTGCCTGTAATGCCAGCTACTCAGGAGGCTGAGGCAGGAGAATTGCCTGAACCCAGTAGGCGGAGGTTGCAGTGAGCCGAGATCGTGCCATTGCACTCCAGCCTGGGTAACAAGAGCGAAACTCTGTCTCAAAAAAAAATAAATAAATAAATAACATAAGATGCCCTGTTTCTAGTTAGGCAACCTCTAGTTTCTCCTTGCCAACAGCTCCAATAAGCACACCATAATTCTTCCCTTTACCTGAATCTTTCACTATAAAGCTTTCCCACTCTCCTGCCTGCCTTTGAGACTCTGACAAACACAAGTGATGGCGGCTGACTCCCTTCTCTAACGAGCCCTGATTTTCTACAGTTTTCCCAAAGACTCCACTGAGACATGGTCTGTGCTGTCCATGGCTGTGGACCTCAGCCTTCGGCCACTTGTGCCCACAGGGGCTCCTTGTGCCTTGTTGCTATGGCTTGTCAAGTCCATGCCAACATGGAAAGTCAGTGGTGGCTTGGAACTCCTCCCTCTTTGCCTTGAGTTCCTAAACTATTCATTTGAAGTTTGATATTTGGATTCTGTTATTGGTTACTGTTTTCATCCTTAGTGGAATCAGGCAACTCCTTTTCATCCTTTGTGCTGTCCTGTGTACTTCTCTTTTGTATTGTGCTGTTTAAAGTGTTTCCCATAAGAAGGAGAATCCTAGGGTTAGAACATGGTCATGGGCCCTACAACCCTGTTGTTCAAGCCAGTTTCACAGATCGATGAGTTTGCAGTTCTCACTAGACTACATCCATTTGGACAAACTTTGTTGTGAGTCACCAATAAAACTGTATGAGGTTCTCCCTTCATCTTGATTTTTTGTCCTGTGGGCTTGCTTTTGATCCAAAGAAAGAGGTTATTCTGAGATTCTTCCTGCCAGGGGGCACAGATTGTCCAGTCTGTGTTCAAAAGGGCAAAAATCAGGCTGGGCGCTGAGACAAAAAAAGCAGAGCATAACTTTCAACATGGTAGCCAGCCCTCATGGGGTGTTCTAAGTCTAAATTGTCTGTGTCCTCTCCTTCACCAGGAAAAACTTCTGCTTCTTATACATACTCTCATTACAATCCTAATGCTTGTGCCTATCTCTCTAAGTGGCATAACTTCAGCAATGAGGAGTTGGGCCTTCAGTAGCCACTCTGGGGACCACTTGACTTGAACAAAATTTTTTATTTGATGGGCAACTTAGAAAAGAAAGGGAATTAAGATTTCTTAGGCCTCACGGGCAACAGTTTTTGCGCGATACACAGAGGACTCCACAGGAAATTCTGATTCAATAATTATCCCACTAAATCATGCTTTGGCCAAAGCTAACAAGCAATTTGACAAACATAAGCAACAACAACCTAGACTCATTTACCAGTAAATCTTCCCCTTTGGGTTGGCCCCCTATATCCAGATGTCCCCCTTCATCCCTTAGCCTTCTGATCTCTCTCTTTCTTCACTTTCATCAACTCTCCCCTTCTCTTCCTCTTGTCCAGGCCTCCTGCATTTTCTCAACAACTCCCCTAAAACTCCAGAATGTCAGTTGCTTCTAAAGATCCATCTCCCCTCAAAAGCAAGGTATTCAGGCAACTGCAGAATTTAAACTTTGTACCCAAGATGAATTAAGAGCAATAATCAAGGACTTCTCTACTTCCAAACAAGACCAGCAACTATTTGTAGAAGAATTTAGGATTTATTTGAGTTCATATGATTCAGGGTTACCTAACCTCAATATATCAATGTATATATATATTGGCTAGATCCTCAGGTGTTAAATCTCAAATTTAAAGAAAAGCTGGTTGGACTGACATGGGTAGGGATCTACAAAGATCACTCTTTCCCTGACAAACTTAGAATCTGAGAGAAAAAAAAAAAAAGCCCTAAAAAGGAGAACAAAGTCTCCTAAACATTTTCTATAAAAATCTGTTGTACCATAATTCAATAATGCAAACCAAGACAAGATGGAATTATAGGAGATTTTCACAATAGACTATAATATACCTCCTTACAACATTCGAGAGTTAACAAAGGTGCCACTGTAACAGCAGCCCTTCCATCTTATTTTGTCAATGGAGTTAAACCCGAAACTAGAAGCCTAATTCAAAAGTAGAATTTGAATGGGAAATAGCTCTTTACCTGAACTAAATACCTATCAGAACATTTTGAAAGGGCTTTAGAATAAAAATGACACAAGACACAAAATAAACTTTTGAAAGGGCTTTAGAATAAAAATGACACAAGACACAAAATAAACTATGGTCTTACAGATCAAACAGCTAGGTGGCCCTCTTCCCACCAGCCATTTTGACAAGGACACTTACAGATATTGTAAACCAGAAAAAAAGATTGTACTATCTTATACAAGAAAAACCAAGACAAAAAAAAATTCCTCAATCCCAATCAAAGAGAGTGTTCCCAGAAGAAGAAAAATGCTCCGAATATTCTGCCTTGCCCTTAAACACTCAAATGAATTAACTATATAGATGATGCTATAGTCTGAATGTGTTTCCCAGAATCTATATGTTGGAAACTTAATCCCCAAGGCAAATGTGTTGGGGGATGGGGACTAGTGGAAGATATTTCGGTCATGAGGGTGCTACCACAGGAATGAATTAGTGCAACTATAAAAAGAACTTGCAGGATTAAATTCATTCTTTTTGCTCCTCTGCCATGTGAGGACACAACATTTGCCCCCCCTTGCCCTTCCACCTTCTGTCATGTGAGCATGCAGCAAGAAGGCCCCTAACAGACACCAGACACCAGCACCTTGATCTTGGACTTCCCAGCCTCCAGAACCATGAGAAATACATTTCTGTTCTTTATAAATTACCTAGTATTATGTCATAGCAGCATAAGTGAAGCAAGATGATCAATTTCATCAATTCCTTGTAGGTACAAGTGCTGCTCTTTCTGCATTAAACTTCTCCACCTTTGCTGAGCCTTCTCCTTAGAGCAAGCATACACACAAGTGATAGGTCTCTCAAATAACCCACAAATTTTTCCTGTCTCCCAGCCCTTAACTGTAACCCTTGGGCCCTTGAGTGAAAACATCCCTTCCTGCTCTGTGAAACTACCCCTGCAAATTTAATAGCCCCCTCTTTGCAAATAGAATCATAATATTAAGTGCACAAGACAGAATTGTTTCTTAAAGTTCCAGAAAACTCCTCTATTCATGATCAAGTTGTGCCTACTGTGGATACATATTTGCCTCCTCCATTATATTTGATACATAACCGCACATGAAGGTCTTGACACTGTACCTGACATTCTGTGGCCTTAAAAGTCCACTGACATAGAAAAAAAAAAAATAACGAGTAGAACCTGAAAAGCACATAGCTTGTACCAAACTGTTACCCAGTCATCCCCAATATCCCTTGAAGACAGAGCAAAGGAAGGTTTCAAAGCTACATTTGAAGGCCTTATATCTAATGATCTTTTCATACCCTGCACTAGCAATTGTAACACTCTGGTCTTGCCAGTAAAGAAACCAAATGGATGAGAATATCAACTTTTCAAGACCTCAGGACAATCAACAAAACTTCTGTTCCTTGCTTCCCAGTAGTACGTAACTCAGATACCATACTGGCATCAATTCTACCTGAAGCCACTTGTTTCACTGTAGTGTATTTTTGCTCTGCCTTTTTTTTTTTGAGGAGGGTGTGGGGGTGGCTATGCCTCTAGACCACTTATAGGACAGTCAGTACCTTTTATCTTTCATCTGGAGAAGATAACAATATACCTGGACAATCATGCCTCAGGGTTTTATTGAAGCCCCCCTCCTGTTTTTCCCAATTCCTCAAACACCCCTTAAAAGATCTAAATTTCTCTTGTGATTCAGTTCTGACATCATATGTAGATGATCTGTTTCCTTGAGAGAAAAAGAAAACTTGTAAAAGGGCTCCATTTACTTGCTCTCAGCTTTAACAGAAAAAGAACAAAGCTTCAACAGATGCATTTCAACTTTCCAAAGTACAATTCATTATTTAGGACATGGTATGTCTAAGGAGGGAAAAACATTCTCTCATTAGGCAAGAGATTATCCAAACTTATTTTAGACCTCTCACTAAATGACAATTGATAGGATTTGGTTTAACTAGATATCACATACAAATTTTTCTGAGATTGCGACATCCCTTTACGAATTGACTCAGACCTCAGGAAGAGACATTTTCTTCTGGGAACCCAAATATGGAATAGGCCTTCTGTAACCTTAAGAAAGTTCTTCAGCAGCTTCTTTCACTGAGCATCCTTAACTACAAAAATCCCTTTGATCTATTTATGTATAAGCTATATGGACAAGCCCTTGGGGTTTTAACTCAACTTGATCGGAACTATCAAAACTCATAAGTTACTATATATAGCCCTACCTTTGATCTGGCTGCAAAGACTTTCCTCTCTTATCTGTGTCAAAAGCTGCTATTAAGAAAATAACAAAAATCGCTTGTCCATACTTCTGCTGAAATAGTTCTAGGTTCTCCTCTTGATCTCATGGCCCCTCACATAGTACTGATGTTACCACTGACTGAAAACACACAACATTTTTCAGCCAGATGGTTAACTTATTAGGATATTGCTACTCTCTTCCTCTCACATTACCATTCACTGCTGCAGCACCCTGAATCCTGCCACTCTTCTGCCCCTAACCAGAAGGGGAGCCTCACAATAGTCTCGCCTTGGGAAACTTTGTGTATTCATATTTACCGGAGACTCCCAGTGAGAACCCTGACCTAATACTATTTGTTAATGGATCATACCTCAAAACTGAAACTGGCCGAGGTAGGCAAATTGCTTGAGCAGAAGTTCAAGACCAGCCTGAGCAACATAGTGAAACCTTGTCTCTATAAAAAGAAAAAAATTAGCTATGTAAGGTGGTGCATGTCTGTAGTTTCAACTACTCAGGAGGCTGAGGCAGAGGATCTCTTGAGTTCAGGAGGCCAAGGCTGCGATCATGCCACTCCACTCCAGCCTGAGTGACAGGGCAAGACCTTGTCTCAAAAACAAAAACTGAAACTGGAGTTTATCTAGCAGGATATGGTATCACTAATTTTTCTCTTTAGAATATAGTCTTCTACCTGGGTAAAAATCAGCACAAATCCAGAACATCATGCATGAATATTATACCTTGTCAATTAGTTGAAGAGCAGAGAGTAAACAAACGTACAGAAAGCAAATATGCTTTTGGAATAGTACATGACTTTGAGATGTTTTGAGGAAAAAAAGGGAGTTTCTCATCTCTGCGAAACTCCCAGCAAAAATAGACGACAGGTTAAGGAACCTTTCGATGCACTCCTGTTTCTTTGAGTGGTGGCCATTATAATGTAAAGGCTCATGCAAAAAGAGAAAATATGAAAGATAAAGGAAATGCTCTAGCAGATCATTGTGACAAACAAGCAGCCTTAACCAGTCTTGCCTGAGCCCTCAGAGGATAAATCTCTGGAGGTACCCAAAGAGACAATTATAAAATATCAATTTTAGTGGGCACGGTGGGTCATGCCTATAATCCTAGCACTTTGGGAGGTCAAGGCAGGTGGATCGCCTGAGGTCAGGAGTTCAAGAACAGCCTGGCCAACATGGCAAAACCCTGTCTCTACTAAAAATACAAAAATTAGCCAGGCGTGCTGGCACGTGCCTGTAATCCCAGCTACTCAGGGGGCTGAGGCAGGAGAATTGCTTGAACCAGGGGGTGAAGTTTCAAGTACCTTCTCCATGAATTTCTCCATCATGGTACAGACAAATTGCTTACTCCCTTATATGGACATTAGTTGGGAAACTTGAAAAAGACAGCTGAGGTTATTTTGGGGTCATATGTCACCTGTCAACACATAATCCTGAAAAATCTGTAAAGGTGGGACATGGCCAAGAGCCAAGGCCTCAACAGCTCTTTGCACACCTTCAGATGGATTTTTTTAATGTTTTAACTGTATGTCCATTTTCAGAGTATACTGCAGCATTTCTCTTCCAAAAAGCTGCAGCCCTTACAGTCTCTAAAGAGCCACGTGGTTTTATGTTTCCAACCTGGGACATAACAATTTTTATATCAAATAACTAAAGCATGCACTTTATGGGAACTATTATAAAATAACTCTGTAAGGCATTACCCCTTACTCAAAACTACACTATCCTTACCACCCACAATCTTCTGGACAGATTGAAAGAACCAGTGGCATCCTTAAATTTTAATTAGCAAAATTTTCAGAAATCTTTGAGCTCCCTTGACCAAAGATACTCCCACTTTCACTAGCCTTTATGGTTACGTGGTCCATTATTCCCCTGGGACTATATCGCCCTATGAACTGGTAACTAGAAGACCCATACTTGAGAGATTTCACTTTAGATAATAGACTCTGTCTTACTGCACACAAAAATGACAATATTTCAAGGAACTCATGTACCATACCCAGGTCTATCACCAAGACCATTATGCCGGTATCCCCACAACATCTTCCTAAACAGCTTCTTCATGATCTTCACCAGGAAATTTTACGTATTTGGAAGTGACATCAGAAAGAAGCTGTTCTTGAACCTCATTGAAAGTAGGCTTATCTAGCACTGTTAATAGCAAACACAACAATGAAACTCCAAGGAGTCAATCCTGGGTTCACATTTCACAACTAAAGAAGTAATTCAGAACTCTATACAATTGAAAGGCTAATCTAAAAAGATACTTCAAACTAAGGATTCTTAGAGATCCTCTAGAAGAAGGCAGTCTTCTAAAGTTGGTAGCTGACTCTCAGAACCCAAGACCTTCAGAAGAAGCTGATGGCCTAAAGTATTGGGCAGCTTCCTCCCAAGACATTGATCCAAGATCTCTAATTCTTATTTTGTTCTTTACCTGCTTGCTTATAATCATTCTTTTTCTCATTTTATATAGAACCCTGGCTTTGTCCTCCCCTATTGGCCCCTTATCCTTTTTCCTTTCTCCCTTTTTTTTTTTTTTTTTTTTTTTTGAGACAGGATCTCGCTCTGTCGCCCAAGCTGGAGCACAGTGGCACTATCTCAGCTCACTGCAGCCTTGACCTCCCAGGCTCAAGTGATCCTCTTGCCTCAGCCCCCAGAGTAGCTGAGACTACAGGTGTATGCCACCACCCCTGGCTAATTTTTGCATGTTTTTGTGGAGACAGGGTTTCACCATGTTGCCCAGCCTGGTCTCAAACTCTTGGGTTCAAGTGATCCACCTGCCTCAGCTTCCCAAAGTGCTGGAATTACAGGCATGAGCCAGTGTGCCTGGCTCCCCTTTTCTTTTTATTCTCTCCTTAGTATAATTATGAGGTCAAAACATACTTATCATAATGCCGTTCTTTGGTTATTCCACTCGGTATCCACTTCTCTTAATCTTACTGACTGTTGGATATGGCTTCCATTACCAGACCTCCATGATAAAAGTCTCAGAACATCTTTAATCTCATTAAACAAGATCATAGGGAATTATTAAAAAATACATTTCCAACTGTAATTACATGGACAAGTGGTCTTCAGCAAATCAACCTGCAACTTTGCTAGTGTCTCTCTCTCTCCCTGAACAAGAACCAATTATTATAATCTATTGTTCAGACCCTGGATATTCCTAAATTTGAATTCAGTAACCTTGATAGGGTTATTGGCCAAATACTGGAAGAGGCCGATTGAGATCCAAGTATGTATCTCAGCTAACACAAGGCCTTGATTCCAACCTTGTACTGTGAGCAACTCCTTTTCTCTTGTATCTCCATGTACCCCTCCCAGATACTACTTCCTCGGCGTCCAGGATACCTAGTTCTGTTTGCCTCCAACTAACACCTCATACGTTATAGGAGTGGCATTCCAAGTGGTATTGTCTGTGCATAGAGGCTTTAATTCTATAAGTCACCAAGACTGGAAATCCTGACTCACATGAACTCCAAAACAAAGCCACTTGTGATTATTCAGGTACTTTCCCTAGGGGAGTTACCAGCTCATTGTTCATGCTGTTCCCAATTGTGAGAATTATACCAATAGAAAAAAACTAAGAAAAGTATCACTAGCTGAAGAATATCAAGGATGCTGCCCTTGCACTAGACGGAACACAGATCAGTTGCAGTTCCTTAGCATGAGCAGTGACAGACAATCACATTGCTCTAGATTCCTTGTCGGCCAGTCACGGTGGAATCTGTGCCATTGCCAAAATGTCTTGCTGTACTTGGATCAATGAAAAAGGCAACATAGGAAAGGCTGTATGTCACTTTAAATAAAAAGCTACTTGGCTTTCTTTAGTTGACCATCATAGCCTATGATTTTCTTCTCTGCCTGAGTTGGGCAATTATGTCCCTGGCCCTGAAGCATATTAAAAGAACTATAACCTGTTCTTGTTTTCATCATAATTGGTATAATGCTGATCCTTTGCATTCTACCCTGAGTCTTAAATTCTTCTGTACAGGCACTCTCTTGCCAGATTATCACCATAATGGTAAAACACAAAAAAGTCCAAAAGATCTCACAATAAGATTGATTGTGGAGGCAACTAAACAATCGCCAAGATCTGGAGATCTGGATCACTAGCCTTTCTTCAACTGGTCAAACTCTTGCAAGTAAGAGAGTGGCCAGAAAGGGGACTGAGGGCCTGAATATACAAGTGAGCAAGGAACCCTGACCCATAACCTCTGCAGCAACTAGCTAGAAAGCCAAACCATACTCTGCAGTGATCATCCCCAAACAATCAGGACTTGGCCTGTAACCACCAGCTTCCATTTATTTTACTTCCACTTCCAACTTAGGACCAACCAACGAAAGCAAAATGTGCTCCCCAAACCAATCATACAGGATGCCTCATTTCTAGTTAACCTGCCTCCAGCTTCCCAGTGCCAACAGCCTCCATGTGATACATACCTAAACCCTTCCCTTTTTCCTATGATAAAGTTTCCCCACTTCCCTCGTCCTTGTTGTCTTTGAGTTTCTGCCAAATATAAATGATGATGACCCTTGCTATAACAAGTTCTGAATGAACAGCCTCTAGCTACTCTCATTTGGATGGTCTTCATTTATTTCTGCACCTTCCATAAAATTAAAAATAACCAAGCCCAGTCACAGTGGCTCACACCTGTAATCCCAGCGCTTTGGGGGGCCGAGGTAGGCTGATCGCTTGAGCTCAGGAGTTTGAGACCAGCTTAGGCAACTTGGTGAAACCTCACATCTACCCAAAATACAAAAATTGACCAGGCATGATGGCACATGTCTGTGGTCCCAGCTACTCAGGAGGCTGGGGCAGGAGAATCACTTGAGCCTGAGAGGCGGAGGTTGCAGGGAACCAAAATCTTGCCATCACACTCCAGCATGGGCAACAAAGTGAGACTCCATCTCAAAAGGAAACAAAGTGACCAAAAGCTAAAATGTATTGTGTATACAGCTAGAGGATCTCTCTCTCGTACATTGAGAGTGACAAAGGAAAAAAATCAATCAATATAAATGTGTTAACATAATATGTGCCAAACCTGGGTTTAAGTACTGAGGCTAAGGTGTTAGGTGCTGCAAGGTACAAGACATACTTTTCCTTCAAGTATTATTATTAATTTGAAAAACAAGGCATAAACATTACAAGATAATTAACACTACAAGCTAACATATGTTAAGTAGCCTGCAGGAGTCCTTGTGCCTTCTGCCTAAAATGATCAAAAGTGGCTTCATTGAATAAGGGACACGTAGGCCAAAACTTTAGCAATGAGCTCAGTAGAGGCAAGGGGAAATCAACACTTCAAAGAAGGAAATTATTTCAGTTGAGAATCAGAAATAAAGATGTATTTCACAAAGATATGAGTCTAGATCGTTGGTCTTAAACAATAACAGGGAAAGCTACAAAGTAAAACTAGAGTCTTATGTCAAAAGGCTTCCCTTGCCAGTCTAAAGAATCTAGACTTTTTCTGTAAGCCCTGAATTTTCACCTGAGCTTATCCTGCCATCCACCTGTGGACGTCCTCCAGTCACTTAGGCTACTTAGAGTCAACAAATACTCTACTCTGCCCTCAAATCTGAATTGAAAGATAGCTAGAAGAAACTATCCAGAGTAAAGCATGGCTGTTAAAAACAAAGGTGAAAATATAGAAGAGAATGTAAGAGAATAAAATCATATGGAACACAGAGGAAACAATGGAAGCCAGAAGGCAGTGAAATAAGAAAAGTGCTAAAATAAATAATTGCCAATTTAGAATTCTCTATGCTGCGACATGTCTTGCACAAATGAAAAGAAAAAAACCATGCTTCCGAAGCATGAAAAGGTGTATGATATGGTCTGAATTTTGGTGTCACCCCAAAATTTATATGTTAGACGCCTAACCATCGGTACCTTAGAATGTGACTGTATATAGAGATAGGGCCCTTAAACAGGTAATTAAGGCAAAATTAGATCCTCAGCATGGGTTCCTAATCCAATACAACTGTTGTCTTTATAGGAAGAGATTAGGACACAGACACACAAAGGGAAGACCACGAAGACAGAAAAAGAAGATGGCCATCTACAAGCCAAGGAGAGAGGCCTCAGAAGAAGTCAAACCTGCTGATACCTTGACTTCAGACTAGACTCTAGAACTGTGAAGAAATGAATTTCTACTGTGTAAGCCATCCAGTCTTGTTACGGCAACCCTAGAAAATTAATACACCGACAAACACCAATTGAAAAATGTTCTAGAGTGTTACAGCTCTTTCAGAATTTGTCTAGCAGGCTTTCCAGTTTATGCTGGAGAGCCCCTAAAAAATACAAGCTCTAGAAAATACCTGGCTATTTATACCTGACTAGTATATCTCAAAACTGTCATAGTCGTGGGAAACAAGAAAAGATTGAGAAATTACTACAGACCAAAGAAAACTAATGAGACATCATAACTAAATGTAATGCAGTACCCTGGATTGGATCCTACAACAGAAAGAAAGTATTAGTGGAAAAACTGGAGAAATACAAATAAAATCTGAAGTGTGTTCAAGAATATGTAACTAGGCTGATTTTTTAGTTTTGACGAATATATTACGGTAAATACGATGTTAACATTAAAAAAAAAGGGAGTAAAGGGTATATGGGAATCCTCTGCTCTATCTCTGTAAATAAAAAAAATTTCAAAATAAAAAGAGACATTTTCAGGCGAAAACAGAATTTTCACCAGCAAAACTCCACTAAAAGAAATACCGAAGGGTATTCTTAAGGAAAAGAAAAATAGTTCCAGATGAAATATCACAATATCAAAGGCTGGGTACTGTGGCCCATTCCTTTAATCCCAGCACTTTGGGAGGCCACGGTGGGTGGATCATTTGAGCCCAGGAGTTCGAGACCAGTCTGGGCAACATGGCAAAACCCCATCTCTACAAAAAATACAAAAATTAGCCAGGCATGGTAGCACACCTCTGTGGTCCCAGCTACTTGGAAGGCTGAGGTAGGAGGACTGCCTTGAGCCCAGGAGGTCAAGGATGCAGTGAGCCATGATTGTGCCACTGCATTCCAGCCTGGGTGACAGAGTGAAACCCGTCTCAAAAAAAAAAAAATTCCAAAATCCAAAATACCAAAGATGCAGGATGAGACAAAAAACAATAAAAATGGTAAGTAAATATGTGGGTGAGGCTGGGTGCAGCGGCTCACACCTGTAATCCCAGTACTTTGGCCAGCCAAGGCGGGCAGATCACTTGAGGTCAGGAGTTTGAGACCAGCCTGACCAACATGGTGAAACCCCATCTCTACTAAAAATACAAAAATTAGCTGGATGTGGTGGTGAGCACCCATGGTCCCAGCTACTTGGAAGGCTGAGGCAGGAGAATTGCTTGAACCTGGGAGGCAGATGTGGCAGTGAGCTGAGATGGTGCCACTGCACTCCAGCCTGGCAACAGAGCAAGATTCCATCTAAAAATATATACATCAAATAAATAAATGTGGGTGAATCTAGATTAATGTTATCCACATAAAAATTTGAGTAATGTGTTATAGGGTTTAAATACAGAGAAAGAACATTATTGACATTTAAGTACAGAGGAGCTCAAGTGAGTAAAGTGTTCTAAAGGCTTTCTAATCATAGAGTGGCTCATAGAGCTTATTAAAAGGCAGAATCTCAGAAGTATCACTGAATCAGAATTTCTATTTTAACAAAATCTTCTATGATTCATATGCATATTAAGGTTTAGGAAGTATCATTCCCAAAATGTGTGTATTATCTGAAAAGGGAGTAAAAGAACCAACTGATATTAGATTTTTGCAAATCTAGAATTTATGTTGTAATCTCTATGGTAACCACTCAAGGAATACTAAAAGATTACATTATTTTCAAACACAGGGGGAAAATAAAAAAGTAAAAAATAATCAGCTCAAAATAAAGCCAGGAAAGAGGGAAAAAGAATCAGAACAAGTTGAATACATAGAAACCAAATTAAATATAAGTAAGCAAAATACTCATATTAGAAGACAATGATTATCCAACTAGATTTTTAAAGAAAAAAATAATTATGTATACAAGATGATGTTTATATTTCCATGTAAACGTGTACAACAGTTTACAATTTACAGTTTTTCACATATGCTAAGGCTGACACACATTAAGACTAGGTTATTAATAACCTGAAGAGCAGTGGGTTGTTATACAAGATCTTCTG
Source organism: Cebus imitator (assembly GCF_001604975.1). Classification (NCBI taxonomy): domain Eukaryota; kingdom Metazoa; phylum Chordata; class Mammalia; order Primates; family Cebidae; genus Cebus; species Cebus imitator. Next base: position 191,946 of record NW_016107994.1, read on the forward strand.
TAAAGTGACATACAAATCCCAGGATGTTACCAATCTAGTAAATTACTTATGTTCTTTAAAATAGCCAGGTGCAGTTGCTCACATCTGTAATCCCAGCACTTTGGGAGGCCGAGGTGGGTGGATCACCTGAGGTCAGGAATTTGAACCCAACCTGACCAACATGGTGAAACCCCATCTCTACTAAAAATACAAAAAATGGCCGGGCGTGGTGGCAGGCACCTGTAATCCCAGCTACTAGGGAAGGTGGGGCAGGAGAATTGCTTGAACCAGGGAGGCAGAGGTTTCCCTGAGCCAAGATTGCGCCCTTGTACTCCACCCTGGGCAACAAGATCTAGAACTGTCTAAAAAAAAAAAAAAAAGTCTTCAATGAAACTATGGGAAAAAAAAAAAACTTCATTACATACTGTTTTAACCAGGAATGTATCTAAAACAAAAGGCTACAGAAAAATTGAAAGTTGAAAGTAAAATAATGGAAAAAGATATAACATGCAAATACTAACAAAAAGAAAGCTGACATAAATTATTAATTTTAGACAAAGTAGACTTTAAGATAAATGACATTACTTACCATGAAAAATACTAAATAATGATAAAAGGTTTAACTTAGCCATTATCAATTATTGTATGAGAAGATACAATAATTCTAAATTTATATACACTTAATAATATAATTCCAAAATACACAAAGCAAAAAAAATAAAAAATCTAAAAGGAAGAATAGACAAATCTGCAATCATAGTGGAATTTTGTAAGACACCTTTTAGAAACTAATATGTTAACATAAAAAATTAGTAAAGATATAGAAATATCATGTGTAGCAAACTTGACCTTATGTGCATTAATAGAACACTGTACCCAGTAACTGCAGAGTGAATATTTTTTTCAAATTTACAGGGAATATTTACACAATTAACCATATGCCAACTCATAATATAAAACAAGTCACAATAAATTTCAAAGTAGTAAAATTATTCAAAGTACATTTTCTGATATAATGCAACTAAGCTAGACATCAATGACACGAACAAGGCTTATTTAGAAATTAAGCAAAGTTAAGCCTGTAATCCCAGCACTTTGGGAGG
>NW_016107994.1:193122-206508 GCF_001604975.1 Cebus imitator
AGGAGGCTGAGGCAGGAGAATTGCCTGAACCCAGGAGGCGGAGGTTGCGGTGAGCAGAGATTGCGCCATTGCACTCCAGCCTGGGTAACAAGAGCGAAACTCCGTCTAAAAAAAAAAAAAAAAAAGAAATTAAGCAATGTTCTAAATAATCCACAGGTCATACAAAATGTTATAAAAAATTAAAAAGTATTTTCAACTGAATGACAATGAAAATACCACACATCAAGACTTATGAGAGGAAGCCAAAATCATGCTTGTGGGAAACATAATTTTAAAAGTAACAGAAAAGAAAAAAAAAACTAAACATTTATGAGTTAAGATTTTAATCTCAAGAGTTGGTAAAAGAATGGAAAATATACACTGGGAAGTTTTAAAAGGAATGAAAAACCCAAAAGGAATTAAAGAAAACAAATAATAAAGATATGATAAGAAATTAGGAAATATAATATGTCTCTGTTACAGGCTACTATAACAATATATCATGAACTGAGTGGCTTATGAACAGCAGAAGTGTATTTCTCACTGTTACAGGGGCTAAGAAGTCCCAGATCAAGGACCTCCCAGATTCAGTGTCTGATGAAGGCCACTTCCTGGTTCATAAAGGGCCATCTTCTCTCTGTATCCTCACGTGGCAGAAAGGGAGAGGAATCTCTCTGGGGTCTCTTTTCTAAGGGCACTAATCTCATGTATGAGAGCTCAGCCCTCATGATCTCCTCCCAAAGGCTCCACCCACTAATACCATCACTTTGAAGATTGGGATTTCACATACGAAAATGTGAAATCTTGGGAGAGACATATTCAGACCATAGCAGAAAACAGGGAGACAGTTAGCACAGGTGGGTTCTATGAAAGGATTACAGGTGAGGTGGGAAGGGGGTTCTAATCCCAGAGGCCAGAAAAACTGGAAGAGGAAAATGTGGGGAGAGGTCCATGCAGCTGCAAGTGAATAGAGTGAGAAGGGCCAGATTTTCTGACACTGTCACCCAGGCTGGAGTGCAGTGGTGAGATCTCTGGCTCAGTGCAACCTCTGCCTTCCAGGCTCAGGTGATTCTCCCACCTCAACCTCTCCAGTAGCTGGGACTACAGACATGTGCCACCATGCCCAGCTAATTTTTGCATTTTTTGGAGAGATGGTATTTCACTATGTTGTCCAGGCTGGTCTTGTCTTGAACCCCTGGCCTCAAGTCTCCTCCTGCCCTGACCTCCCAAAGTGCTAGGATTACGGGCATGAGCCACCATGCCTGGCTGCCAGATTTTCAATAGGAATTTTGAAATGAAACACTGCAGCCTAGAGGAAACCCCCACTTCCAATTCCCTATGAAATACTTAGTAAGGCAGACTTGTCTTGTGAATCCAGTCTGGGATTGGACCTATCGGGGGCATGCCTTGAAGCAGTAAAGCCCGTTTTAAGGGTGAGTGTCGAGTGAAGTAAAGGCAGCTCACAAGTATCTGGTCCCCTGTGATTTACCCTAATATGAGCTAACGCTGAGCCTGTGTGCCAGGCACTGCTCCTAGGACTTCCCTGGCAGGAGTGCATACGATCCTCCCAGGAGCCCGGGGAGGTAGGCACTATTATCTTCACCCTAATTTACATCTGAAGAAGCCACGCCTCAGAGAAGCCAGGTGAGATTATACCTATGGTCAAGGCAAATAGGATCCGGTGGCAGCTGCCCGGCTCCAGAGACTGTGCTTAACCACTCCCATACTGCTTCCAGAGGCATTTCATGTTCTAGACTTGAGGCAGGTAAATATGCAGCCTCCATCTACTAGGATGTGGAAGGCATTACAAGAATACAGCCAGAGGAGAGCAAAGGTAGATTGCCAAGAGGCATATTATTAAGTCATAAGACCCATTAACCCCCACTATGGTGGTTAACCCCCATGCCCACCATATTGGTGCTAGGATTCCTCACTCCCCAAATAGCATCTGAAAGAGCAGAGGTCGTCATTAACTCCCCTGCTTCACTACCACTCACACCTCGGCCATCAGCAATCTCATGTCCCCCACCTCTGCCTCTCCACTCCCTATCACCTAGTCCAGGCTTCTGTCTGCTTCCCTTGGATGAGTGCAGTGGCCTCTGCGTCCTCTTTGCCATCATCCCTCATTCCAGTCCACCCCTCACTCAGTCGTGAGAATTCCTTAAGTAGACATCATCTTCCTCCCCTGCTCAGAACCCTTCAACGGTTCCCATCACACTGAGCATACGATCACAACTCCTTACCTTGACCTGTAAGGCCCTGCAAGGTCTGGCCCCACTGATTTCGATGATCAGCCTCACTCTGGACAGTGGGCTTCCACCTCGTGCGCCTCCTTGCAGACCTGAAATACACCAGCCTTTTCTTTTCCCACCTCAGACCTTCCCACATGCTGTGCCTTCTACCCAAAATGTCTTTCTCTTCATTCTGCATGGCAGTTTTCTCCATTTCCTTCAGTGTAAGTCTTCCTCCTCTGAGAAGCCCCTTTCCATTTTGTCTAAGTAGGAACCTAGTTTTGAGGAAATGTCCTATATATTCACTTTAATTTTTTTGTTTGTTTGTTTGTTTTTTTTAATCAGAGTCTAGCTCTGACACCCAGGCTGGACTATAGTGGCACAATCTCAGCTCACTGCAACCTCGATCTCCCAGGTTCAAGTGAGTCTCCTGCCTCAGCCTCCTGAGTAGCTGGGATTACAGGTAACCACCACTACGCCTGGCTAATTTTTGTAGATTTAGTACAGACAGGGTTTCACCACGTTGGTCAGGCTGGTCTCAAACTCTTGACCTCAGGTGATCCTCCCCCTTCGGCCTCCCAAAGTGCTGGGATTACAAGCGTGAGCCACCGCACCTGGCACCCACTTTAAATTATGAATTGGTTGCTTTTGTAATGTCTGGATTGGAAGCTTCTGGAAGACGGGAACCATATTTATTCACCTACTCTTCTGAGCACATAGCAAAGTACCTGGCACATAGCATTCACAAACATTTTCAGATGCATAAATGATAATAACGAATCCCAAGAGTTGCAAAATTCTTTTGGTGGTTACTAAATGAACCCGGATGTGGAGAGAGGAGAGACAGCAGGGACCAGGGACAAATAGATGACACCTCATGTTTTGAGAGTATTTTAAATTGAAAAAGAGATGTTTCCCAATGGTGGATGCAAATAGACAAATAATGACCACGTTGCTTTACCATTCCAACCACATATGTTGTACGAGGTTTGGGGTAGAGGAAATGACAAGTCTCTTAAGAGGCATGGCAGGATCTGACTGTCATCAACCTTGTTAATGAGGCCTCTTCAACAACTTGAAGCAAAATGACTTCCCTACCAAAACCGCTTCAAAGAGCAGTTGGAAGTGGAGAGCGAGGGAGTAATAGAATCAGAAACTAGGTTGCTGAGAGAAGTCTCCTGTGATTAGAAAAAGAAAAAAAAATGTAATTACATTCCGTGGAGACTAAAAGAACTCAGAAGTCATGGTCTTGCCTTCATGTTTATTTCTAACGGAGAGAGATGAAATAAAATCTGTGGATGTAGCAGAAGGTCATTTAAGACCTTCCCCGGGATGAGTAAAGCAGTCCTCTCCCCAGGGGGAGGAGAGGTAGGTAGAGAAAGCTTCCTCCAAGCACTGACACTGCTGAAATCCTTATAATTCCCAGTAAAAGCTGGAGCAAGGGAAGAGCTGCAGGAGATTTGTCGGGAGTCGGTGAACAGGCCTGGAGCCTGGGGCTTGTTGCCGCTTGAAACAGAGTGAGGGAGAGCTTCAGGGGCCTTTGACTTGGAGAGATGGCAGCAGGGAGGAGGATCAAGTACTGGTGGGGACTGCAGTCTCTGGAATCAGATAGATGGAGTTCCGAGCCTGGCTCCCCTTCTTCCTTCAGCCAGAGTTTGTGCAAAATATTCCACGCCTCTAGGCTTCAGCTGATTCTTCTACGAAAGGGGGTAATAATAGAGAGGGAAGGCAATGACCACGTGGTGGAGAGGGTGTCCTTGGCAAATGTGAGGGCTCCTGATCACAGCTGATACAACTATTCGTTGCCATGGTGGTGAATAAGCCACTTGATCCTAGATGTGTGGAGAATGAGGGCTGGCTTCCTCCAACCCCTTCCAGCCAACCAAAGCAGGGGCTACAAAATGACAAACTATACTCTCCAGGCTCCCTCCCAACTAGCATTCCAGAAACACATCAAGTGGCCAATTAAATGATACTCAACTGAGATTTGGAAGGTGGATCCGGTGGAGGCCAACTTCCTGCTCCAGTACAAGTCTTTGTTGTCACTGGCAAACAGGGTAGTAGGCACATGAGGCTTTTCAGCCTTTCTGCATCCATTCTCCAGCCTTCTCCGTGTCCAGAGGCAGTGTGAGGCGCAGTGTTGTAACCAAATGCAGATCCGCTTGCTTGTCACCTGCAGAGTTCAACAAGAGCGAGGTCTGGTGGAAAGAAAGTGACTTTATTAACCAAAACTAGTCATGGGGAAGTGGCTAGATTCCCATCCAACATGACCACTTCGAATTTGCAGGGAAAGGCAAGGGGCAAGGGTTTTAAAAGGGGAAACTTGATATGGAAGGCACGCAAGAATTGTGCTGAATACAATGTCTGTGTGTCTCGTGCCCGTGGCTGTCTTGGGTCTCAGTCTACCTCGAGCATGGGCTGACATCCTCTCCACAATGGCAAGGTTGTTCACTAGCCACCTTGAGGTAATCTCTGGAATTTTGCAGCTGGGTCTCCAGGCTTGGTCTGCCCAACTCAAGATTAGTCCCTGGAACTTCTAAGAAGGCACATAAGTAGATACTAACGTGTCGTTAGATAAATGTGAAGGGCGTGTATGCGGTGAGAAAGAGGGATGTGGAGTCTGTTTTTTGCAGGCTAAGGGAAAAGGTTTCTACAGTTTGCTTCAAGGTTACATCTTGAAACCCATTTTGAATGCAAGTTGCTTGCTTAGTGTGGCTTCCTGTTACAGGAACACAGTCTCATAGTTGAAATCAGTAGCCCTAGTGGTGGCCTCAGAGGTGGTGGCTCTTCTGGTGGGTCACTTCTGCTTTATTCTGGGAGTCATTTCTAGAAACCTAGTCTAAAGCCCACACCCTTAGACCTTCCAATGACTTTGTAAACACCCCATCCCCTAAATTAAACCCCTTGGCAGTTAAGACATCTTGGGTCATTTCTTTCTCCTGCCCTCAATCTTGACTCTTAGACTAGATTTTTGCATTTCTTTCCTTCACAATCCCAACTGTGTACCACATTTTTTTATAAGCAAATTTTTTTTTCTAGAAAAAGCATCATTCACTTCACTTAGTTATGTTACTTTTCCTGAATTAATTATATCAACAGAAAGACTGACCAATCACCTCCTTCCTACATAATTAAGCCTGAGGCTTTGCCATTCCCTGGTGACAGCTGCACAAACGGCAACCGTAATGCTGGGCAGGGGATAATCAGAGTCAACAGAGCAACTTCACGATCCCAAGCCAATAAAGTGAAGCCTGATACTGATGTTTCAATGGAATTTTGAAAATGGAGAGTTGAGAGAAAAGACCTTCTCCAGCATTGTCCAAGAGAGATAGAGTATTGATGACTCAGTGAGTTTTCCTGCCAGCTTGGCAAATACAGCCTTTTAATTGAGACTGACTCACCATGCCTCAGTGGTGACTGTATTTCTTAAAAATAGCAGCTCCCATTGCATTGGACTCAAATCCTTTTTGCAAGGAGGCAGGAAATTAACTCACTCTGCAACCTTCCCATCTCAACTTAGTTTCCCTGTTGGCCATTCTGACCATCCGACATCTGTGCTGGTGTGACTGTTACTTCTCTAAATCCATATACACTAATAAATTAGCATTCTAGTCTTTTCTATTTGTTTTGCCTCTTGTGAGACTGTTATAATGATTCAGCTCAAGAGAGCCTGATTATCTCTAAGAGAACTGAGAAAAATTGGTGAACATAAAGATCTGAGTCCAAATCTGAGATCCAAAAATTCATGGACCCTGAGATCTTCTTCTACCCCTAAAGCCTGATTTGCAGTCCCAACAAGTGGGCAAACACACACTCCCTGGCCAATTCTTCATTATCTGCATGTGGGTCATTTATAGCCATTAATTTTCAATTATAAGACTAGTTGAAAAGGCCAGCCTCTTGATTTCAAGAGATATGAGTTCCAATCTTGGCTATGCAGCTTCCTAAACAAGTTACTTCACCTTTCTATGCTTCACTTTCCTCCTTTATAAGGAGTCAATAAGAAAACCCACTTGACATGGAGTTAAAAACATATAAAGTAATAGCATAAACAAATAGTAATCCCACCACTTTGGGAGGCTGAGGCAGGAGGATCACTTAAGCCCAGGAGTTCAAGGCCAGCCTGGGCAACATAGTGAGACTCCATCTCTACAAAAAATAAAAGATTAGCCAAGCATGGTGGCACATCCCTGTAGTCCCATGTACTCTGGAGACTGAGGTGGGAGGATCACTGTAGCCCAGGTGTTCAAGGCTACAGTAAGCCATGATTGTGCCATTGCACTCCAGAGGCTTCTGCCTCAAAAAAAAAAAAAAAAAAAAAGCAGGGGGACTAGGGCTCTGTCCAAAGATAAGTAGAAAGAGGGTTCTGGGAGGAGGACAGCGTAGGAGGAATAGTGTGGTGATAAAAAGAAGCCTGACAGGCCTTTCTGCAACAGGCTTCAAAGGCCAATATCAACTCAAACAGCCTGATTGCAAAAGCCCCACAAATGCTTCCTACTCCCAGCATCCAAGACCTTAGGCAATCCTGTCTTACTCTGACTCTGGACTTGGTCATGCCACTGGCTGTGACCCGTGGGATGGGTGGCAGCAAATGTGATTCAGGTAGAGGCATGCAAAGGACTTCCACATCTGGGCTGACCCTGATGATGTGCAATCATCCCTCCGTATCCGTGGGGGATTGGCTCTGGGACCTCGATGGACATACCAGTCTCTTACATAAAATGCTGCAGTGTTCACATATAACCTATGCACATCCATTTGTATCTTTTAAATCATTTCTAGATTAGTTAAGTCACCTAATACAATGTGAATGCTATGTAAATAGTTGTTATACTAAATTGTTTGAGAATAATGACAAGAAAAAAGTCTGTATGTGTTCAGTACAAGCTCAATGCTTTTCCTGAGTATTTTCTATCTGCAGTTGGTTGAAACCAGAGATGCAGAACACATGAATATGGAAGGCTGACTGTACTTGGAACATTTCTGTCACCATGTGAACAAGCCTGGTCTAGCCAGGTGGATGCTGAGAAACACGTGGCCCAGTCCTCTCCAGCATCCCAGTCAACAGCCAGTACTGCCAGAGACATGGCAATCCAGCTCTCTGCAGCTGCCCACAGATTCACACACAAGCTCAGTCAAGACCAGTAGAATGGCCCAGCTGAGCCCCGTTCAAACTGTTGCTCATAGAACTGTGACGGAAATAAATGGTGGTCACTTTAAGTCATTCCATTTTGGGGAGAGTTGTAAAAGAAGTGAAAGCTTCATGAAGTGGGGGTGGGCATTAGAAGTGGCAGCAGATGAGTGACATAGGCAGGTATGAAATGCTATCCAGATGGATGTGCATTTAGGAAACTGGAGCATGCTAAATATTTGATTAAGCAGAATAATTATTTGCATAAATTTGCTTCAAGAGAAATAGGTCGAGCTCCCCCTCCTTTTTCCCTTCCTTTTTTAAATCTCCTTTTCCCCACTTTTCCCTTCTTCCTTCCTCTCTTCTCCTTCCTCACAGAAAATCATAATAATAATAAATAGGCTAGGCATGGTGGCTCATGCCTATAATCCCAGCACTTTGGGAGGCCGAGGTGGGTGGGTCACGAGGTCAGGAGATCGAGACCATCCTGGCTAACACAGTGAAATCCCACCTCTACTAAAAATACAAAACATTAGCTGGGTGTGGTGGCACTTGCCTGTGGTCCTAGCTACTCAGGAGGCTGAGGCAGGAGAATCGCTTGGACCCAGGAGGAAGAGGTTGCAGTGAGCCGAGAATGCACCACTGCACTCCAGCCTGGGTGACAGGGTGAGACTTCATCTCAAAAATAATAATAATAAAAAATAATAATACATAAATAAATAGGTTGATGAATCATTATTGCCTCCAAAAGGTAGTGATTCGTGATGCCTTACAGCCTTGTGGCTCAGGTGCTGTCTGCAGGCAAGAGGCATCAGTATACTGGAGTGTACTGGAAACATGGAAGTTGGGCCCCACTCTAGATCTAATGCTCATCATAGGAATTCCAACATCCCCAGGTATTTCTTTGGCACTATTACAGTTTGAGAGGCACTATCCTATCCTAAGAGCAGAATCCACATTGAGCACTCACCTCATTCTTTCTACTCTGCTTAGATATTTTTAAAAACTTCTTTAGCTGCTTCAATATCCCTTCCTTTCCACCTATACTACCTACCATTGCATTAGTAAAACAAACAAAAGCAACTTTTATCCTTTGAATTGTATCATCACAAAACTCTGTGTGTGTGTGTGTGTGTGTGTGTGTGTGTGTGTGTGTGTGTGTGTGTTCTTGGGAACTTTGAGTAGAGCCCAATAAATACAAATTGCTTTCCCCATTCAGGTTTTGAACGAATTAAGAAATAAGAGGATGTGGAGAAATAGGAACACTTTTACACTGTTGGTGGGAGTGTAAATTAGTTCTCCCATTGTGGAAGACAGTGTGATGATTCCTCAAGGACCTAGAAATAGAAATTCCATTTGACCCAGCAATCCCATTACTGGGCATATATCCGAAGGATTACAAATCGTTCTACTATAAGGACACGTGCACACGAATGTTCATTGCAGCACTGTTTACAATAGCAAAGACCTGGAACCAACCCAAATGCCCATCAATGATAGACTGGACAAGGAAAATGTGGCACATAGACACCATGGAATACTATGCAGCCCTAAAAAACGATGAGTTCGTATCCTTTGTAGGGACATGGATGAATCTGGACACCATTATTCTCAGCAAACTGACACAAGAACAGAAAATCAAACATCATATGTTCTCACTCATAGGCAGGTGTTGAACAATGAGAACACATGGACACAGGGAGGGGAGCATCACAAACTGGGGTCTGTTGGTGGAGATTAGGGGAGGGATAGTAGGAGGTGGGGAGATTTGGGAGGGATAACATGGGGAGAAATGCCAGATGTTGGTGACAGGGGGATGGAGGCAGCAAACTACATTGCCATGTATGTACCTATGCAACAACCCTGCACAATCTGCACATGTACCCCAGAACCTAAAGTACAATAAAATTAATAAATAAATAGAAATAAGACAAACGAGATCACAGATAGATAGAGGCCAAGATGTCATCTTTATCAGTGTTAAAGCCTAAGTTAGAGACATTGCCAAATGAGCTTCTCCATAGCATTTAGAACTGGCCAGATTTCTCTATTGTCAGCTGTGGCCCAGGGCAGTCTTAACCCTGCCTTCCCCTAAGAGAAGGAAGAAAAGAGGACTGGTTGGGGGAAAGGATGGGAGTCAGAAATAGGCTGGAGAGAGCCAGGAGGGCAGCCTCTGCATAAAAGGAATCACTAAGAATGGAGAAGGGCATTTGTGGTGGTGGCAATGAGACAGTTATGTTCTATAAAATGCAGTCATCATCATCATCTAGAAATGTCTTAAAATCTAAACGGTTTAGAAGTGCTTTTAAATGATGACTGATTGATGATATGATCTGTCAAAATGAAATAATACAGATTGTAATGTGTAATTTTTAAAAATGACATTAGGTTCAGGTTCAAAGTTGATGACAACAAAGAACATATTTCAAAGTTTTGTTTGTTTGTTTGTTTGTTTGGGCTTTTTTTCGAGACCAGGTCGCACTTTGTCACCCAGGCCGGAGTGCAGTGGTGCCACCTTAACTCACTGCAGCATCAACCACCTGGGTTTAAACCGTCCTCCTACTTCAGCCCCACAAGTAGCTGGGACTATAGGCATGAGCCACCAGGCCCAGCTAATTTTTTGTATTTTTAGTAGAGACAGGGTTTAGTCATGTTGCCCAGGCTGGTCTTGAACTCCTGAGCTCAAGGAACCCACTCCCTTTGGCCTCCCAAAGTGCAGGAATTACAGGCATGAGCCACTGCACCCAGCTGGCTTGAAAGTTTATGAACAAGAATAGTGCAGGAAAAAAAATGCTTGCTAGACAGAACATCATCCTTGGACTCTTCTGTGAGTGAAGAAAATGAACCTCTGTTATGTTTCAGCCACTATACAAATATTTCTGCAGTGATGCAGAATAGAGGTTGCTGAAAACCACACACTCAGCAAAAGTGAACATTAAAAATACTGCTTTCAGGAATATCAGGATTATAGGCAGACCACTAGAAATTTATGCAACTTTGTAATGAGAGCACTAACGAAAACAGTAATTGGTACCCTGAGAGACAACTTGGACAGTCCAGGCAGGAAGCTCAGCATGATTGCAAGTTTCCTCAAGGCTTTAAAATGCTATTAAACATAATTGTGGACTATCACAGAGAGGAAGAACAGACTAGCCATTGCTGGGGTTAGGGATGGGTGGAAGGGGCTAGGTATGGCTGTGAAGGGAGCCTTGTGGTAACAGAACAATTCTGTAGCTCAGTTGTGGTAGTGGTTATACTAATCTATACATTTAATAAAATTGCAGAGAGCAGCACATACACACACACACAATGTATACAAAACTGATGAAATCTAAATATGCTCTGTAGATTGTACCAATAACCAGTGTCAATTTCCAGTTTCCTGGTTTTGTCCCTGTACAGTAGCTGTGCCAGATGTTAACACTGGGGCAGCTAGGTGCAGGGTAAATGGAACCTCCATACACACACACACACTCACACACACACACATACATATATGTGTATATATATATATACATATATACTGCAAATTTCTATAAAAGTTCATTTTTCAAAATCAAAAGTCAAAAAAAAATTGTCCAGGCATGGTAGCTTACACCTATAAATCCCAGCACTTTGGGAGGCCAAGACACGCAGATCACCTGAGGTCAGGAGTTTGAGACCAGCCTGACAATCATGGTGAAACCCCGTCTCTACTAAAACTACAAAAATTAGCTGGGCATGATGGTGGGTGCCTATAATCCCAGCTATTTGGAAGGCTGAGGCAGGAGAATCACTTGAACCCAGGACGTGGAGGTTGCAGTGAGCTGAGATTGCACCAGGGCAGTCCAGCCTGGGTGACAGAGCGAGACCCTTGTCTCAAAAAAAAAAAAGTATAAAAAATTCCTTGGGCAGAACTGCTGTCTGTGGTTGTAGAACCAGTGCAGATGGAAATGGAGATCTGAGCCAGTGGCACTGTATCTAGGCAGCCAGAAAAGGAAATGCAACCTGCCCTGAGCAGGGCGAGGCGTCCACCTGTTTCTTTCTTTCTTTTTTTTTTTTTAAACAGAGTCTTGCTGTGTTGCCAGGTGCCAGGCTGGAGTGCAGTGGCGTGATCTTGGCTCACTGCAACCTCCGCCTCCCGGATTCAAGCAATTCTCCTGCCTCAGCCTCCCGATTATATGCTCTGTACTATTATGGCACCACACCCAGCTAATTTTTCTATTTTTAGTAGAGACGGGGTTTCACCATGTTGGCCAGGGTGGTCTTGATCTCCTGACCTCATGAGCCACCCACCTCAGCCTCCCAAAGTGTTGGGATTACAAGTGTGAGCCATTGCGCCCGGCCCCCACCTGTTTAAAAAGGAACATGCCTAAGATGTTGCACTTATTTTTATTTTCTCAACATATACCGGAAATAGTTCCTGCCTGTGTTTCAGCCAACCTAAGGCTATTCTGCCCATTTCTGTAGAAGGTTATCATTTCTATTCTCACTACTCAAACTCCTCTTCTTTCAAAGTATGTTAGCTTTGAATTTCACGTGTTCTCTTTATTCAGGGTCTACCCAGCCATTTAGAAAGTTATACTTGATTGCAAGTGGAACATTTTCCATATATAAGCCATAATATATGTAAGGGACAGGGAGTCTTCTGGGAAGATTTGAATCCGATGAACAGAATTCCCGTTTATGGAGATGCTCAGGTGTATTTCTGGGAACTGGCTTCTTCAGACCATTGGATGTCCCTGTGTGTAAATGAATACACAAGGCTCAACAAAACTATAGTTGATGACTACAAAAGCCCTCAACTCAAAAGTCATAACCATCATTGCAGAGGAATCACCAGGGGCATTTGTTTAAACTGCACATTACCTGATCTTCTCCCAGAGTTTCTGAATGTGTTGGTCTGGGGACAAGGTCCAGGAATATGCAGTGTCACATGCACTCAGGGGATGTTGATGCTGTCTCTCTGAAAAACAGGCTTATATCCTCAACAAGAAGGAGGCTGGTCCACTAGCTTTTAAGTATTTAGCTGATTTCCTGCTGAAATAGTGCAATGCGGTTAACAGTAGTTTTGGAAGAGATGAATAGAGGTGATGCTTCAAAGACATGCTGAGCAAAGTGAAAAGCAAGTGAAAGCACCATGACACTGCTTCCAAAAGCAAGGACTGACAGCAGCTGACAGTCATGCTGGTACCAGTGTCACCTTTGAATACAAAGAACATTGGGTATTTTGACTTATTTCAGCAGGGATAAAATGTTAGGGAGGAAAATATTCCCCTAACTAGCTTCCTCCTCTGAAACGTCCATGTAGAATAAGAATGCCTTCTTCTCATGCATCAGCTTTCCAAACGCCAGCTTATTTGAAGGCATCGCAAGAGAGATCTTTTAAATCATCTACCCTTAGGCAAATAGTACATTTCTTGAAATTCCTTGAATGTTGAAAAATGTACTTTTGAAAAAGACATCCCAAGTTCTTTATAGCTTAGAAACGGTTCCTTCTGAGGATGTTAGGAGATGCCCAGGTGAAGAAAAAGTGAAGACAGAAGGAAGCGAAAAGCTGGTTGGCAGATTATTCAGACATCCAGGAAAATTCTATCCCCATGTGACTCTGTGTTGCATTTGAATTTATAAAAATCATGAGACCTGTGTTTTTCCAAACACTGCTTCAACCATTCAGTGAAAAACATCCTCTTGGAGACACTGAGTTCTGCCTGGTCCATTTTTAGGATTTACTTTGCTTCTCAAGACTACAACTCCTTGTTTTTGTATATTCAACATTTAATATCTTATCCAGTGTGTAAAAGATATTCAATGGTGTTGACAGATTGAAAGGTCTCTTCTAGATGGCACTAAATACGGGAATTTAGAATGGGGTGGAAGAAGGAAAAGGAAGGGTTATCACTAGACCCCTTTTCTCTTTTTGCTTTGAAATTCGTGGTACCCGATAATTGGTTCACGTCCAAATAGTTAACGGAGCTAGATGAGGTGGTATGTAACTTCTGCAGGCCAGAGGGAAGAATAGAGAGTAAGAGCTAACAAGTACTAAAAAAAAAAAAAAAAAAAAAA
>NW_016107994.1:206668-221999 GCF_001604975.1 Cebus imitator
AAAAAAATTTTTTTTTTTTTTACTTTTTTAAAAAGAAAGAAAAAGAGCTAGAAATCTTCAACATGTAAGACCAAGTGTCAAGGCAGGCCACTCTAATTATATATTTGGATCAAATATAATTTAAGGTTAACAATAACTCCTGAACAAGATCCTTTATTTGAATTATTCCATTTAATCCATATGACAAACCTATAAAAAGGGATGATCTATAAGAAACTCATTGCAGCCCCAGCCACTATCACCTAGCGGATGTCCAAATGATTGTGTTTTAATAAATGAAGGAATGAGTGAAGAAATCTTCACCTTTGCAGGTAAAGAAACTGAGGCTCAGAGAGGCAAGGGAGCTGTATTTGAATAGCCATTCTGTATTTTCAATGTGCGGTTTCACGTAATCAAGTGTATTATCTGTGTTGATGCATACCGTTTGACCTCCAAGTCTACCAGTTGTTAATCTTAGCAACCAGTAGGTGGCGTCCCCATGCAATATTAATTCTCAATACTCATCAGTAGTAGCCCCTTCTAGGGGGACATAAGACCCCTCTGGAGCACTTCAAAGTAGTAATTTATAATTAAGATAAAATGATCATTGAAAACTCGTGGAATTCTATCCCAATGGCTATTATAAATGTGTTTTCAATAACGGGGTGAATTGTGCTACCCTTCCCCCACAAAAACATGGTCACCCCTAATCTCTAGAACCTGTGAATGTGACTCTATTTGAAAAAAAGAGTCTTTGTAGATGTAATTAAGTAGCTCAAGATGAGATCATTCTGGGTCACCTAGGTCATTACCTAAATCCAATGACGTGTTCTTATAAGAACAGAAGAGAAGGTCATGTGAAGACAAAGTCAGAGAGTGGCAGCCACATACCAAAGGATGTCTGGGGCTACCAAATAAGTAAAGCTGATTCAAAAGCAAGGCAGTTTGCTTAATAAAATCATGATGTTTCAGTCGGGTATGGTGGCTCACACTGTACTCGCTGCACTGTGGGAGGCCAAGGCAGGCGGATCACAGGCCGGGAGCTTGAGACCAGCCAGGCCAACATGGTGAAACCCCATCTCTGTTAAAAGAAAGAAAAGTAAAGTAAAAAACATTAAAAAATAAAACAAACATGTTTAAAAAACTCAAGTATTTAACCAAAATATCCAATCTACTGCATTACAGAGCTTCGATGTGTATATTACTTTGAACATGAATGCTTGTATCATTTGTGAGACAGAATCATATTGGAGACTTGTATTTTGATTTCCCCAAAGATAACAAACCTTGTCTCTTTTCTAAGATCATGCCACTTCCATACATCATTCAAGAACAATGAGGCATTCAATTATCCATCACAACTTTTCCAAGTGCCGCATCAGAAGAAACCCAGGGACAAGAGAGAGATAAATGTGCATTACAGTCATCTCTGAATAAGCTATTCTTGTCTTATTTATTATGACCTTGCGTAGGCACTCATTCAAATAAATTCAGCAAACACTTATAATGTGCCTAGCAGGTGCCAGGTGCTCTACTAGGTGCTGAGCAGTCAACAATGATTCAGATCTGGTGCTTGTTGTTTAGTTGAGAAAATCAAAGTCAGCTAAGAGAGAAGAACAAAGAGTCAGATATGATGCATGTGGCAAGTGAGAATGGGTAGGGGTGGTGGAGGCACGTATAGGAGGCACCCCTCACCCAGAAGATACAATGGGGAGGAGGAGATAGTGCCCAGGCTGCATCTTGAAAGTACAGTTAGCAGAACTGGGGGCTGGCACACATGGTAGGAGGAAGCAACAGGCAGGAGCATAGAGGCCTGGAAACCAGGCAAAGAGTCACTTTGTCTGGACTGGAGACCAAAATTGAGGAAAGGCTGGAGAGGCAAACAGAGCCACGATGGGGAAGGGCTTTGGTAAGTGGTCTGAATTTTTCCTTAAAACAACAGAGCATCATTAAGGGCTTCACATCTGTTACTGAGCAATAAAATCAGATTGCTTTTTTGGAAACATGAATCTGCTGATGTGTGATGCTGAAACAGAATGGGGCAGGGGCAATGAGGGAAACCAGGTAAGGAGTGTTGAGACCATCCATGCAGACATCAGGAAAGCCTGGCAGCTGCAGAGGGGTAAAGAAGACCAGAGAGTCTGGAGAGGGCTGATATGGTTAGGTTTTGTGTCCTCACCCGAATCCCATCTTGAATTGTAATCCCTAGGTGCTTAGGGAGAGATCTGGTGGGAAGTGATTGGACTGTGGGGGTGGCTTCCCCCATGCTGTTCTTGTGATAGTGAGTGAATTCTCATGAGATCTGATGGTTTTATAAACGGTAGAATCCTTCTCTCTCTTGCCTGCTGCCATTAAGACGTGGCTACTTCCCCTTCTGCCATGATTGTAAGTTTTCTAAGGCCTCCCCAGCCATAGGAAACTGTGAGTCAATTAAACCTCTTTCCTTTATAAATTACCCAGTCTCAGAAAGTTCTTTATAGCAGCGTGAAAACGGACTAATACATGGGTATTAAGGGAATGATTCTTAGGATTAGATATGGAGGTGCAGGAGGAAAAAGTAGAATGGGAAAATTACTCTTCCCAGTTTTTGAACTCCTGAAAGATTAAGCCCTGGCTTTTTATTCATCTCTGTGCCAAACTAGCCCCCTTTACAAAATAAGTCCTCAATTTGTTAGAGGTAGAATCGAATTCCCCAGTTTTCTGTTAGGAACTGAGTCTCTGAGTCATTTCCACAGTGCTTCTGGAATACCCTTCACTTGCAAGTATATAAAGCTGTTAGGAGAGTGAATTTATGGCTCTCAGAAGGGCCTCTGTTTTTGTTCATCTGCCCACTGAGTGGCTTCTTACTCGATTAATGGCCTGGTACATGAATCACAGGGACTGCCCGAGCAGAATTGAGTGCTGACAGCTGGCTTCGGCTCTCTCGAATCTCCATTGCTGCCTTGAGCTCTAGGCAAGGGTCAGCCATGGCTGAAGCCTTCCCCTGCACCCATCTCTGCCCCGAGGTCTCTCACAGCCACCGATAGCATACATATTTATACTCGAAAGGCCGCTGTTCATGTATCTCTGCCTACAACCCCTGAAGAAATTCCTACAGCTCTACTGACTGAGGCCTTTTTAAATTATTTTTTGCTACTCACTTGTCTTGCACTTCATGAAGTGCTTCCTAAAGCCAGAGTGCCTCCAATGTGTTTCAGCAGAAAGGCACCCAGAAGAGAAGGAAACCAGAGAACACAGGACTAAAGTCTCTACAGGAGCAGCGGAAGTAGTGTTAGCAGGTAGTCAATCAAGAGGCAGCGATGACATGGGGCCTGGCTGGGCAGAGAAACCCTCACAGGGGAAACTGGATCCCTAAAGACAGTTCGGATTTAGCCAGCCCTGATTGGGGAAAGGCGTACTATTGGCCTACTGGGCTGAAGGACTCCTTTTGCCGGTCTGCTCCTTGCACGGTATGATGTTCAGTATCCCTGAACCCTGCCCACTCAGTGCAGCAGGTCAAAACACCCACTCCACATTTCCAGGTACTCCCTGGAGGGCTGCACTTCCCTGGGTGTGAACCATGGATGGACAGCAGAGGGGAGTGTGACCAAATGGAGAATACTAAGGTGTGGGGGAGAGACACACGAGGGTCATCTGCAGACTGCCAACAGAGAATTATGATCGTGGTAGAAGATGCACCAGGAGAGCCAGGCATAGTGGCTCATGCCTGTAATCCTAGCACTTTGGGAGGCAGAGGCGGGTGGATCATGAGGTCAGGAGTTCAAGATCAGCCTGGCCAAGATGGTGAAACCCCGTCTCTACTAAAAATACTAAAATTTGATGGGCCTGGTGGTGGGCGCCTGTAATCCCAGCTACTCGGGAGGCTGAGGCAGAGAATTGCTTGAACCCAGGAGGCAGAGGTTGCAGTGAGCTGAGATCTCGCCACTGCTCTCCAGCTTGGGTGACAGAGTGAGACTCTCAAAAGCAAAATAAAACCAAACAAAAGAAGATACACCAGGAAAATGATGTTTCAAACAGGCTGAAGTTGAGGGTTATCTCTAAGTGCTACTCACAACACATCCACATGACTCCGAAAGAACATGTTAACACGAATGTCAGGCCCAATTAAGAGGCTGAAGGCACTAACCAAGTGTCATGGTGCATGCCTGTAGGCAGAGGTAGGAGGACCGCTTCAGCCCAGGAGGTTGGGGCTGCAGTGAGCTATGACAGCACACTGAACTCCAGCCTGGGTGACAGAGTGAGATCCTGTCTCAAAAAAAGAAAAAAAAAAGTCAAAGGAATGTAGTGAATATGATGTGAGCTTTGAACTTGGACCTAATTTGGAACACCACTTACCACTTACTAGCTGTTTCCTTGGGCAAGTTATGTTTTCCCAGCCATTGTGAAATATGATCTTCAAAATGAAGATCATACTTGCTCAAAGAGTTAGTGGAATTTACATAAAGTGCCAGTTATGATTACTTGTGTTCATGTTAATTGAGGGTGTTGCACATTAAAAGGACCCCGAGAATATGGGCAGGACTATTTGTAGGACATTCAAAGAGACCCACAAAAATATAACATGATCTTTATTGAACTACATTGTTCTATGCCTACTCTGTGCTAAATGCTAATATTCATAAGCTATGTATTTTATTCAGTTCTACTCTGAGGTAGCCTTTAATCACTTTGTAGAGGGGGTACATATTAGACTCAAAAAAATTAGACCCAAAATTTGCCTAATATAGATAAAAAGTAACCATTCCAATTCCTGCCTCACATTACTCATCAACAGTAACTTGAGATAGATCATTCATCTAAATATAAAAGCTAGAACTATAATGTTTCTAGAAAATAACATAGAACAAAGTCTTTGCAACCTTGGGGTAAGCAAAGACTTCTTAGAAAGAACACAAAAGCACCAACCATAAAAAAAAATTGATACACTAGACTCCATCAAAATGTAAAACTTATGCTTATCCAATAACACTTTTAAGAAAGTGACTCTTTTTAGACAGGACACAAAAAGTATTAACTCCTGAAGAAAAATCTGATACAACTGAAAATAACCCAAATATCAGTAAGAAAATGGATAAATAAATTGTGATAGATGGATGGAACAGAATATCACTCAGCAGTTTAAAAATGAAAAAAGGGGCCCAGGTGCCATGGCTCACGCCTGTAATCCCAGCATTTTGGGATGCCAAGGTGGGCAGATCACTTGAGGTCAGGAGTTCAAGACCAGCCTGGCCAACATGTAGAAACCCCGTCTTTTCTACAAAATACAAAAATTAGCCAGGTGTAGTGGTGCATGCCTATAATTCCAGCTACTCAAGAGTCTGAAGCAGGAGAATTGCTTGAACCCAGGAGGTGGAGTCTGCAATGAGCTGAGATCACACCACTGCACTCCAGCCTGGGCAACAGAGTAAGACTCCATCTTAAAAAAGGAAAAGAAAAAAGAACAAACTATTGTATTGATACATGCAGTACTGTAGTTGAATCTTACTTCATAATGTTGAGATAAAGAAGCCAAACTCACAAGAATTTCTATTGTATGATTCCATTTATATACAGTTTTTAAAAAGCAAAACAAATACATAGCAATAGAAATCAGAACACGAGTCACCTATAGGTCAGGCACAGTGACTCAGTTCTATAATCCTAGTACTTTGGGAAGCTGAGGCAAGCAGATCATTTGAGACCAGCCTGGGTAACATGGGTAAACCCTGTCTCTATTAAATATACAAAAACCAGCCGGTCATGGTGGGACATGCCTGTAGTCCCAGCTACGTGGTGGGGCTGAGTTGGGAGGATCACCTGAGCCTTGTGAGGTTGAGATTGCAGTGAACTGAGGTCATGTCGCTGCACTCCAGCCTGGGCAAAAGAATAAAACTCTGTCCCAAAAGAAAAACCACAAAAAACCCACATAGGGGTAGGAATTAACTGGAAGGGGAAGTGAAGGAGCTCTCTGGTGTAAAGAGAACATTCTATACTTTATTTGGGAATGGGCTACATGGGCATATACCTTTGTTAAAACCCTATGAGGAATACACTTAAAATCTTTGCATTTCACCTCACTAAAACTTTACTTCACTAAAAGAATTAACTGGGATGCGTTTGGGAGACCTCCAGATTGTACTTCTAGCTTCTTTCATGATCTCATCTAGTAGTCATGAGATGTATATTTAGCAAAGACAACTCTCCCCTCAATTCTGAAGAATCACCAATAATCCATTCCTTTTCCTGACCCTGTTGAGAATTACAAAGTGTGTATTTAATGAAAAATTAAGTAATGAGCATCTGTTAGCTAAGAAAGTTAATGATGACAGGATATTTACACATAATATGTCAACATATACATCATCATGAGGGTTGTTTCACTGATAATATGAAAGTTTTTAGTTTTTGGGTTTTTTTTGAGACAAGTTTTCACTCTGTCACCCAGGCTGAAGTGCAGTGGTACAAACACAGCTTACTGTAGCCTTGACCTCCCAGGCCCAAGTGATCCTCCTGCCTTAGTCTCCCAGGTAGCTGGGACCACAAGTGTGTGCCACCATGCCTGGCTAATTTTTTTTCTTTGTTGTTCAGGCTGGTCTCAAACTCTTGGATTCAAGTGATCGCTCTGCCTTGGGCTCCCAAAGTGCTGGGATTACAGGTTAAGCCACCATGCCAGGCCATAAATACAAATTTTTGAAGAAGCATCAGCATCTACCTTTAAAGCTAGAAGTTATTTTAATCTGTGCCTAAAGATGATCATTAACATGTGTAGCTGCAGAAGGTGGATTTAACTGTCACTCTGACACATGACTTTTATTTCAGATCAAACAACATTCATACTTTTGCTTTTTTTTCCCCATTTTTTTTCTTGTGTATATAGAAAAAGCGATAGCAGTATATGTGATGAAGAAAAACTCTCATTGAGGCCGGGCACAGTGGCTCAAGCCTGTAATCCCAGCACGGTGGGAGGCTGAGGCGGGTGGATCACGAGGTCAAGAGATCGAGACCATCCTGGTCAACATGGTGAAACCCCGTCTCTACTAAAAATACAAAAAACTAGCTGGGCATGGTGGCGCGTGCCTGTAATCCCAGCAACTCAGGAGGCTGAGGCAGGAGAATTGCCTGAACCCGGGAGGCGGAGGTTGCGGTGAGCCGAGATCGCGCCATTGCACTCCAGCCTGGGTAACAAAAGCGAAACTCCGTCTCAAAAAAACAAACAAACAAACAAAAAAAAACTCTCATTGAATGGTGCTAATTGTATATCACTGCTATCAGCTGCTTCGACTAGAAAATCAGTTCGGTCCAATAATAATTTAATTTTTTCCACCCAGTGCATGGAATCAAAGTAAAGCTTTTGAAGTTTATTTTCTTGAAGATTTAATATATAGAAATGTTATGACTGTTATTCTATAATAAATTTAAAATTTCAAGCCAGGTGTGGTGGCTCACACATATAATCCCAGCATTTTGGGAGGCTGAGGCGGGTGGATCCTCTGAGGTTGGGAGCTCAAGACCAGCCTGCCTGTCTCTACTAAAAATACAAAAAAAAATTAGCTGAGAGTGGTGGTGTGTGTCTGTAATCTCAGCTAATTGGGAGGCTGATACAGGAGAATCACTTGGACCTCGGATCTGGAAGCTGCAGTGAGTGGAGATCATGCCACTGCACTCCAGCCTGGGTGACAGAGCAACATTCCATCTTAAAAAAAAAAAAAATTCAATGCTAAAGAAAAATGATTAATTTTTGTGGTGATAATATACATACAAATTTTGAAAAAAGTAGTGTTCTTACTAAAGTAAGAGATTTACTTGCAATTGGATGTGGCGTACACATAATTTATAATTGCATTTAAACTCTCAAAAAATAATTCCTTTAATTATCAAAAAGAAACTGTAATTGCCAAAATCTACAAATATTTTTACATATGCACAGAGTAACTAGACTATAAAATCTTGTGACAATGCTGACATTGAATATAAAAACATATTTCCATAAGGCATTATGTGTTTTCTCTCTGCTGTCACCAATCTGATGTTTAAAAATGATCAAGTCCTTAAACGAATTTACAAGAAAAAAAAACAACCCCATCAAAAAGTAGGCAAAGGATACGAACAGACAATTCTCAAAAGAAAACATTTATGTGGCCAACAAACATGAAAAAAGCTTATCATCACTGGTCATTAGTGAAATGCAAGTCAAAACCACAGTAAGATACCATCTCACGCCAGTTAGAATGGGGATTATTAAAAAGTCAGGAGACAACAGATGCTGGAGAGGATGTGCAGAAATAGGAACACTTTTACACTGTTGGGAGGAGTGCAAATTAGTTCAACCACTGTGGAAGACAGCCTGGCGATTCCTTAAGGATCTAGAATCAGAAATACCATTTGACCCAGCAATCCCATTACTGGGTATATACCCAAAGGATTATAAATCATTCTACTATAAAGACATATGCACACCTATGTTTATTGCAGCACTGTTCACAATAGCAAAGACTTGGAACCAATCCAAATGCCCTTCAATGTTAGACTGGATAAAGAAATTGTGGCACATAGACACCATAGAATAGTATGCAGCCATAAAAAAGGCTGAGTTCATGTCCTTTGCAGGGGCATGGATGAAGCTGGAAACCATCATTCTCAGAAAATACACACAGGAACAGAAAAACAAACACCGCATGTTCCCACTCATAAGTGGGAGTTGAACAATGAGAACATATGGACACAGGGAGGGGAACATCACACACCAGGGCCTGTTGGGGGGCGGGGGGCTAGAAGAGGGATAGCATTAGGAGAAATACCTACTGTAGATGACGGGTTGATGGGTGCAGCAAACCACCATGGCATGTGTATACCTATGTAACAAACCCGCACGTTCTGCTCATGTATCCCAGAACTTAAAGTATAATAATAAAAAAAGTTCAAGCCTTTGAATATCTATTTTATATACCAGTATAGGTATTCCACCATTGTATTGACCTTTGTATAAACAAGTCCTCTTAATTTTGGTTGTATGTTGTTCAAAACTGGTTGGAAATTGCTTTCTCTTTTTTGTTTTTCAAAGTAATATTTATACTGATTTTAAGTGTCCCAGTTGGTGAATTTTGGGAAATTGTGTCTAATCATTTAACCACCATCACAATCAAAAAATGGTGCAATTCTTCACCCTAGAAAGTATTTTCATACCTGTATATATTTACTCGGCTCCCCTAGCCCTGGCCCCAGGCAACCATTGATTTTCCTTCTGTCACTATAGTTTTACATATTATAGAATTTCACATGAGTAGATTTACATAGTATGGAATCTTTTGTGATTGACTTCTTTCTCTTAACATAATATTTTTAAGATTTATCCATGTTACTATCTGTACTATGTCCTTTTTTGTATTGCTGAATAGTTTCCTGTGGTATGAATGTATCACACTTTGTTTATCCATTTAACAGTGATGGATATTTGTGTTTTTTCTAGTTGGGGCTATGATGAATAATGCTGCTATAAACATCCATGTACATAGTATTTTTCTGTTTTGTTTTTGTTTTTGTTTTTGTTTTTGTTTTCGAGACGGAATCCCGCTCTGTCACCCAGGCTGGGGTGCAGTGGCGTGATCTCGGCTCACTGCAACCTCCGCCTCCCCAGTTCAAGCTGCTCTCCTGCCTCAGTCTCCTGGGTAGCTGGGATTACAGGCATCCACCACCATGCCCCACTGTCATGTACATGTTTTCGTTTGGACATATGTTTTTATTTCTCTTGAGTAAATACCTGGAAGTAGAATTTCTTGATCGTATGGTAATGAATCTAATCTTATAATGTAATGCCATGCTGCCAGGCACTATACCATTTTGCATTCCTACCAACAATGCCTGAGAATTTCAATTGCAACTTATCTTTGCCAACACTTGGTAGTGTCAATCTTTATGATTACTCATTCTAGTGTGTAGTGATATCTCACTGCAGTTTTAATTGGTATGTTTCTGATGAATAATAAAGTTGAGCATGTTTTCATGCGCTTATAAAAAGTTTTAATCAAAGTGTTAGTCAAATGAAATACCAAAATGCAGTTATTGGAAAAATGATTTGCAAACAGAGAAACTTGAAATTTATCCTTTCATAAGCATAGGAAGTACTGAACAAATTAAACAATAAGTCCTCAAATGGTGTACAATATTAATGTTGAAATCCTGTAATTGCATTTTAGAATATCTCAACTTGCAGGATGAATCATTTGCTGAAGCACCTATTTTTAATTAGATAAATTCATGTTCTGTACTGGAATAAAATAAAATTGTGGAAGCCCATAATTATGCAGAATCATAAATAGAGACAACATATTATGAAGTTGTTCTTATGAAATATTTGTTGAAGAAAGCTATTCTGAATGAAGACAAAAAAGACAGCATCTATGAAAATATTGAGGCTGAAACATTTATATGTTTCAAGGCGCAAAAACACAAAATGGTGAATATCCTTGTATTAGTTTTCTAGGGCTGCCATAACAAAATATCACTGACTGGGTGACTTAAACAACAGCAATTTATTTCCCACAGACCTGGAGGCTGGGAAGTCCAAGGTGTCAGCAGGTTCAGCTTCTTCTGAGGCCTCTCTCCTTGGCTTGCAGATGGCCACCTTCTTGCTGTGTCTTCACGTGGCCTTTCCTCTGGGTAGCTTAATCCCTGGGGTTTCTCTGTGTATCCAAACTTCCCATAGCGGACAGCAGTCAGATTGGATTAGGGCTTATGCTCATATCCTCATCTTAATTTAAGCACCCCTGTAAAGTCCCTATCTCCAACAGGGCCACATCCTGAAGGACTATGGGTTAGGACTTCACCATATGAATCTGAAGGGGCAGAATACAATTCAGCCCATAGCAATCCTCCATTTAGCAGACCGGGTTCTGACATTCCTTTAACTTCCGTATAACGCAGGAGGAGACATGCATGACCTCGAGTCTGGTGAGAGGTAAAAGTCAGGCAGAAAGTAGCGCCCTCTGCCTTGCAGTCGGGAACCACCCTTGTGTTATGTGCTTTGCTACATGTCACTATTGATCTGCCAGGCTCCAAAGTCTACCTATTGAGGCCAGTAATAGCTACCTGACCCTCTCACATTGGCATCTTTTATTTCTACTGTATATAAAATACATGCTCATTGCAAAGTAAAAATAAAATGCTGGCAAAGTATACAGAAGAAAATAAGGATCACCTCCAAAACACACCACCCAGTGATAGCCACTGTTACCATGCTGGATATATGCCCATCAAAATGTTTTCTCTATATAAACAACTTGTATGCTTTTCATATAAAAAATAGAAATCACAATATATACTCTTTTTCAGTTTTAAAATTGCATATATTTCAGCTGTACAATGCGATGTTTTGATGCACATGTGAACATGGTCAAGCATATGAACATATCTATGTCCTAATGTGATCAGCTTTCCTTTTCTGCTTAACATCATGGACATCTTCCCTTTCAATCAACAGATATCTTAATAACTATCAAAATTTAGGCTGGCTACCTCACCCTGACCCTGAGACTACATCGTACTTAGATTCACTGGAACATGGTAGAAATTTCAGGACTGAAAGCAGCAAAGACCTCTCAGTGCTAAGTAGAGTTTAGGCATTCGCCCCTACTATTTGCAACCCTCTGCCAAGATGTAGGATACCAAATGTTGCTGAGTCTCTAGTTGGAGAAGCTCTCTCAGTGATCTGGGAATAGACAAGGGGCCCCTGGTACCCTGCGGGGTCTCTTTCCGCAGGCCTGGGGAGATTGCCTTTCCAAGGTGGGAGCTTTTCTTACCTTTTAAATTCACTTTCCTCCAGGCTGAAATTGTGAACCTTAGTCACTCCTAATCACAATTCTCTTCTCTCATTTGGGACATTTAAGGGCATCTTTCAGCCCCAATTGTCAAGTACAAACATAGAAAGCAACTCAGCATAGCCTCCAACAACCAGGGGCTGTAGATAAGGAGCCTGCAAACATTGCACATTCGCCTTTGTCACTTCAAATGTGTAGTATCTTCTAGGAACTAGGCCCAGCGGTAAGTGAATAAGAAAAAGTGTCCTAGTCTGTTCATTCCATCTCCAAAACAATATAACAATTACAGGGTAAAAGGATTATCAGCTCCAGTAACACAAAATCCTCTTATCTCTCTCTCTGTTTTTCAAGACATAGTCTCACTCCGTTGCCCAGACTGGAGTGCAGTGGTGCAATCTCAGCTCACAGCAACCTCCGCCTCCCAGGTTCAAGAGATCCTACTGCCTCAGCCTCCCATGTATCTGGGATTACAGGTGCCTGCCACCACGACTGGCTAATTTTTGAATTTTTAGTAGAGATGGGGTTTCCCCATGTTGGCCAGGGTGGTCTCGAATGCCTAGCCTCAAGTGATCCCCCCACCTCAGCCTCCCAAAGTGCTGGGATTACAGGTGTGCCCCACCACGCCCAGCCATCAACAAAATCCTTTTAAATAAGTGCTAGTTATTCCACTGCCTAATAGAAACTGTGTCATAACTTACCTCTTATTGATTGATATTTGAGGTTATTTCCAAATTTATTACATAATACCTCAATGAACATCTTATACATGTATTTTGCACTATTGTCTGAATATATTTTATTAGAGGTCTGTGCAGTGGGGCCTGCCTTTAGTCCCAACTGCTTGGGAGGATGAGGTGGGAGGATCGCTTGAGCCCAGGAGTTTGAGGATAGACTGGGAAAAAAATAGAAAATATGCATTTCCTTAGAATATATTCCCAGAGGTAGAATTTATGGGTCAAATGGGATTACATCCCAGAAACATTATACCAATTTATATCATTTCAATTGTCTCGGGTCTATACCTAGGAGTGAAATTGATGGGTCATTTAGTAAACCTACATTTAACCTTCAGAGTAACTGACACACAGTTTTCCAGACAGTTTTTATAGTAACTGCTGAACAATTTTTCAGAGCAGCTGCACCATTTTGTATACTCTCAACAGTGTTTGAGGGTTCTGGGTTTTTAAAAAATATTCATTTATTAGTTTTTAAAATATAGAGATGGGAGTCTTACTATGTTGCCGAGGCTGGTCTCAAACTCCTAAGTTCAAGCAGTCCGCCTACCTCAGCCTCCCAAAGTGCTGGGATTATAGGTGTGAGCCATTGCACCTAGGGTTCTAATTTTTTTTACATACTCATCAATACTTGTTATTATCTGGCCTTTTTTATTATTATTATTTGAGACAGAGTCTTGCTCTGTCACCCAGGCTGGAGTGCAGTGGCAGGATCTTGGCTCACTGCAACCTCTGCTTCCTGGGTTCAAGCGATTCTTCTGCCTCAGTCTCCTGAGTAGCTGGGATTACAGATGCCCACCACCATGCCCAGCTAAGTTTTGCATTTTAGTAAAGACGGAGTTTCATCGTGTTAGTCAGGCTGGTCTCGAACTCCTGACCTCAAATGATCTGCCCGCCTCAGCATCCCAAAGTGCTGGGATTACAGGCATGAGCCACCGCGCCCAGCCTATCTGGCTTTTTTATTAGAACTATACTAGCAGGTATGATGTGGTATCTCATTGTGGTTTTGGTTTGCATTTTTCTGATGGCTATTGAGGTTGAGTATCTTCATGTGCTAATTGGCCATTGGTAAATCTTCCTTTAAGAAATTCCTAAGGCCAGGCACAGCGACTCACGCCTGTAATCTCAGCAATTTGGGAGGCTGAGGTGGGTGGATTGCTTGAGGCCAGGAGTTCGAGACCAGCCTGGGCAATATAGTGGGACTCCATCTCTACACAAAATTGAAAAATCAGCCTGGTGTGGGCAATGCACCTATAGTCTCAGCTACTCAAGAGGGCTGAGGTGGGAGGATCTCTTGAGCCAGATGGTCCAGGCTGCAGTGAGTGAGCTATGATTGTGCCACTGCACTCCAGCCTGGGTGACAGAGTGAGATACTGCCTTAAAGAAGAAAGATCAAGTCCAACTTCAAATGGGATGGGGAGGTACATTCTTCCCATGGCTGATTACATACAGGTAATTAAAAATCCAGTCTATCACATAAGTCTTTTATATATATTAATTCATTTAATTCTCTCAACAATTTTCTGTTGCTGTTTTCATTTTACAGGTAAAGAAACTGAGACACAGAGAGGTTAAGCAACAGCTCACAGTCACACAGCTCATAAGGGCAGAGCTGAGATGCCTGGTTTTAAAACCAGGAGCTCTAGCTCTATCATCCATGCTCTTTAAGACAACTAAAGGAGACAAAGGAATTTGTGCTGGAAAACCAGGTCTGGTATAATCAAGTCCCCACTTTCCAAAGGCACGATCACCACCACTGTGACTATATCGCCCTCATTACCCCAATTAGGATCAACTCTCACCCACCCCCTTACTGAGATTTTAGAAGGGCAAAAGAAGGGTAAGGGAAAAATGAAGACGAAGATGAACAAAATGAAAGTTACCAAAAGCCCAATAGGATAAGTCATTTGCCACTTCTCCTTACTTCAAAATGGTTAATAAGAGGCAGAGCATAAGCACTGCCCAATCTGACGCCAACTAGAAACTGTTGTATTACCTGCACTGGTGCCCTCCGGCTCAGAATCAGCCCTGTCCTTAGCTGTGCCCCAAGAGTGGATACCTTTGCTGGAACTATTAGAGAAAGAAGGTATTTTTTTCTGCTGACTTTGCCAAGAAGACAAACCACTGGCAGGTATTTTGTCACCTCTAGAGACTGGCCTGTCTGAGAATGAAGCCACGATAGAGGAAAGCAGGCAAGACAGGAACCAGGCAGACCAATCCTTTGACAATTTTGAGCTCGTGGATCTGGCCACGCCTGAAGTCAGTATGACCTAGATTTCTCAGTTGTATGAGCTAATCAGTTTCCTTTTTATGGATAAAAAGTTAAGCTGAATTTCTAATACTGAAATAAAATAGTCTTTACACCCACAAAGTCTTCCCCTCTTTTTTCTTTTATCTTTTTTTTTTTTTTGAAGAATCTCACCCAGGCTAAAGTGCAGTGGCACCATCATAGCTTACTATGACCTCAGACTCCTGGGCTCAAGCGATCCTCTTGCCTCGGCCTCCCAAATCTTCCCCCTTTTAAAGTCTCAATGCTGAAGAAGCCATCATATACCCTACACAGGAAGAGGAAAAGGTTTGTATTTAAGAAATGAGAATTGGCCAGGTGCAGTGGCTCACACCTGTAATCCCTTTGGGAGGCTGAAGGAGGAGAATCACTTGAGGCTAGGAGTTTGAGACCAGCATGGGCAACATAGCAAGACCCTGTCTCTACAAAAAAGAAAAAAAAGTAGCCAGATAACATGGCATATGCCTGTAGTCCCAGCTACACAGGAGGTTGAAGCAGGAGGATCTCTTGAGTCCAGGAGGTCAAGGCTGAGTAAGCCA
>NW_016107994.1:222058-268739 GCF_001604975.1 Cebus imitator
AAAAAAAAAAAAAGAGAGAGAGAGAGAATCAACTTGAGAGAAGCAAATGAAGCTCATGAGGGATGATAATACTTTCCTAGGCACCAACTCTTGAAATTATCAACCCTTCTACCCATCCTCACAGCCTCCAATTTTTAGAGAAGAGTGAATAGCAGCAGAAGGAGGAACTGGCCACCAGGATTCATGGAGAGACACCAGCATACTAAGTCTCGTATTCCTCCACTAAAAAGATTTAGCACTAAAAAGCTGCAGTGAAGTCTCCTGTTCCTAAAATTCATTGCAACCATAAAAGTGCCACCATGTTTTCATGAGCTATTAAAACAAACAGTTAAAAATAAAGTCCATTTGGTATCCAATATCCTTCACATGACCATATTTTTTCATGTATTTGTGAAGCAAAACAATTCGTTTAACTGCAATACATCTCCCTGTAACTGATTCAGACTTCCACATTCTCTTTTGCATCCTAAAATAATGAAGTACAATTTCTCTAGCCATATAATTTATAAATTACATGCACACATCACAACATGAAATACATTCTCCCATCATTTTTCTCAACTGGGCTTTCATTTGGACAATTGATGAAATTACAAACATTGAGCACCAGAGGAGTAAGAATAGTGTAAAGGGAGGCTCTTAGCATTTATGTGATACCTATCTCATCACATGTTATTTTGTTTCACTTAATACTGACCCTAATCTTTAAAGCAATTGTTATTGTTCCCATTTTTCTGATGGAAAAGCCAGAAAGTGAGTAAGTTACTTACCAGGTTTAAGCAGTTATAAAATAGCTATGGCAGATACTGTTGGTTGCTTGTTTATAACCACATTTCTTCTTCTCTTTTGCTGGATGAACATGCTTCTCATTAAATAAGTTGAAAATGCTGGGAACTAAAAAAAAAAAAAAAAAAAAATAGAAAGAAAATGCTGGAAACTTTTTAAATTTTTGAAACAGAGTCTTGCTCTATTGCTGCAGGCTGGACTGCAGTGGTGCTATCTCGGCTCACTGCAGCCTCAACCTCCTGGGCTCAAGCGATCCTCCTCCCTCAGCCTCCCAAAGTGCTGGGATCACAGGCATGAGCCACTGCGCCCGGTCATTGGAAATTCTTCATCCAGATTTTGCTGCTAGGACATGGGCTATCACCCAACCCAGCCAATGGGTCAGAGGGAAAGCCTGCTGGGATGTTATGAGAAAGTTTTCTTTCTGATTAAAAAATAAAATAAAACACACACACAAGGAGAACTCTTCCCCTCCTCCTTACCTCCTTTTTGTTTGTGGATGAGGTCTTGTAATGATATAATACCTGAAACGCAGAAACCATCTTAAGATCATGAGGATAGGAAGGAGAAGATGAAGTTGCGTGCTCTATAACACTCTAAAGAGGGTAAAAAGAAAAGGTCGTCCCTAACATCTTTGATTCTCTCAATTGACTAACCCTAGAACTTCCCCACCTCAGGACTTAAGACTACCTGAGACATAGTAGCACTTACCATTCATTGAATAAATAGTTAAGTGACTTTAACTTTTTAAAACGTGTTTTCATAGACAATAATGGAAATATCTACCAAAGCTAAATATTCACCTACCCTGTGACCCAGCAATTTTACTCCTAGGTATATATACAAAAGAAATGAGTGTTCTGTGTCTGTATGTGCCAAAGTGTTCATAATAGATCCAAACTGGAAACAGCACAAATGTCCAAGAGCAGAATGGATAAATAAATGTTGGGATGCTCAGGGCTTGAAACATGATACGATATAAAAGGACAAACTGTTAAAACTCACAACATCATGGATAAACCTTACAGACATAGTTATTGAACAAAAGATACCAGAAACACAAAAATATATACTCTTTGATTCCTTTAAATAAAGGCTAAGACGACTCTCCCTCCTGCAGCCTTGTGAAGAATGTGCCTTGCCCCCACTTTGCCTTTTACCATGATTGTAAGTTTCCTGAGGCCTCCCAGCTGTATTAAACTCTCATTGTCCCTGATAAAATAGCACCCTCTCTTCCTCTGCTCTTCCATCCTTTTCTCTTTCCACTGTGCAACTGAACACTAGAAAGAATGACATGCAAAATAAGAGCTTTTGGATTCAGCATGGGACTAACTACTGGATGCTACTTACAGAAAACTTTGTGTTGACAAGTCTTGTCATCTAGGTAAAAGCCAATGTTACCATAATGACAAAATTGTTGAGGAAATAAATCTATAAGAGACTTCATTTAAAGAAATAAAAGAAAAAAATAATAAAGGTTAAGACAAAAAAAGAATCCATTTTTGTAGACATCAGCACTTACCTCTGAGAAGGAAAATGGTTACTGATGGGGAAGCAGGAGGCATAAGAAAATCTTCTGGGTGATAAAAATGTTCTATCTCTTGATCTGAAATGTACTTCCTTGGGTTTATACATATGCTTAAAAATTGTCAAGTTATATGTGTAAAATATGGCACTTTACAATATATAAGCCACACTTCAATTTTTTAAAGGTCACAAAACATTGTTGTTTTCACGGAAGTATAGGAAATATCTTTTACTCCATGTTAATTCAGGGAAGTTATCTCCATAAGTGCCTTACAAAATAATCTTCATAATACAGTAGCACCGTAAATTTGGCATTATTATCTCAGGATCACAAATGCACAATATGAGAGTCAGAAAGGTTAAGTTACTTTCCAAAGTCACACAGCTGATCAATGGCAATGCTAGGATTTTTTTTTTTCTTTTTTTTTTGAGACAGAGTCTTGCTCTGTTGCCCAGGCTGGAGGGCAGTGGTGTGATCTCTCAGCTCACGGCAACCTCTGCCTCCCAAGTTCAAGCAATTCTCATGCCTCAGCCTCCCAAGTAGCTGGGATTACAGGTGTGCACCACCATACCCAGATACTTTTTGTATTTTTAGTAGAGATGGGGTTTCACCATGTTGGCCAGGCTGGTCTTGAACTCTTGACCTTAAGTGATCCACCCATCTCTGCCTCCCAAAGAGCTGGGATTACAGGCATGAGCCACCATACTCGGCCAAAGCTAGGATTTGAAAATGAGTTTGTCTGACCCTCAAAACCCATGCTCCTTTCCCTGCGTTACTATCCAATGGGTAGTTACCTGCGTAGCCAACTTCCCAGGGTCACGGAAAGAATCACTGACGCAACCCGGGAATGCTCTCCTGGAGTATGGATATATCTAGAGAAACTGTGGAAAGAGGCCAGGCATGGTGGCTCACTCCTGTAATTCCAGCACTTTAGGAGGCAGAGGTGGGAGAATCACTTGTGACTAAGAGTTAAAGACCAACTTGGACAACATAGCAAGACCCCTTTCTCTATTAAAAAAAAAAAAAAAAAGAAAGAAATTGCCTAAATAGAACAGAAAAGACTGCATGTGCAAGACAGTTATTGCAGGATTTATAATAGTAAAAATCTAGAAAAAACTAAATATTCAACAGTACATAATTAAGCAAATTATAATACATATATTTAATAGGATATTAAGCAGCCATTAAAAATCATGCTCAAGAAAGCTTATGATATAATTTTCATTGCAGTAAAACTGAATAAAAGTTGCATATACTTTAAGAATATAACCATGAAAAATAAAACTTTTTAAACTTATGCACGGAGAAGGGAAAAACCAGAAAGTGTTTGTATGTAAAGACCATTAATTTGTGTCATCTATTATTTCTCTCAGCAGTGTTTTGTAGTTTTTCTTATAGAGGTCTTTTACCTCCTTGGTTAGCCACATCCCTAAGTTGTTGTTGTTGTTGTTGCTTTTTTTGCAGCTATTGTAAAACGGGTTGAGTTCTAGATTTGATTCTCAGCTTGGTCACTGTTGGTGTGTAAAAGAACTACTCATGTGTATACATTAATTTTGTATCCAGAAACTTTCCTGAAT
Organism: Cebus imitator; assembly: GCF_001604975.1. Taxonomy (NCBI): domain Eukaryota; kingdom Metazoa; phylum Chordata; class Mammalia; order Primates; family Cebidae; genus Cebus; species Cebus imitator. Next base: position 225,947 of record NW_016107994.1, read on the forward strand.
TCTTTCATCAGTTCTAGGAGCTTTCTGGAAGAGTCTTTAGGGTTTTCTAGGTAAACAATCGTATCATCAGCAAATAGCGACAGTTTGACATCCTCTTTACCAATTTGAATGCCCTTTATTTCTCTCTGTTGTCTGATTGCTCTGGCTAGGACTTCCAGTCCTATGTTGAGGAGGAGCTCATGGATGAGCTCATTTTCAATATTGTGAAAATGACCATACTGCCAAAAGCAATCCACAAATTAAACACAATTCCCATCAAAATACCACCATCATTCCTCACAGAATTATTTTAAAAATTCTAAAATTCATATGGAACCAAAAAAGAGCCCTCATAGTCAAAGCAAAACTAAGCAAAAAGAACAAATCTGGAGGCATCACATTACCTGATTTTAAACTATACTATGAGGCCACAGTCACCAAAACAGCATGGTACTGGTATAAAAATAGGCACATAGAACCAATGGAACAGAACAGAGAGCCCAGAAATAAACCCAAATACCTACAGCCATCTGATCTGATCTGTTGAAAAGGACATCCTTTTCAACAAATGGTGCTGGGATAATTGGCTAGCCACATGCAGGAGAATAAAACTGGACCCTCATCTCTCATCTTACACAAAAATCAACTCAAGATGTATTAAGGACTTAATCTGAGACCTGAAACTATAAAAATTCTAGAAGATAACAATGGAAAAACTCTTCTAGGCATTGGCTTAGGCAAGGATTTTATGACCAAGAACCTAAAAGCAAATGCAATAAATACAAAGATAAATTGCTGGGACTTGATTAAACCAAAGAGCTTTTGCATGGCAAAAGGAACAGTCAGCAGAGTAAACAGACAGCCAAGAGGGGGAAAAATCTTCACAATCTATACATCTGATAAAGGACTAATATCCAGAATCTACAAGGAATGCCAACAAATTAGCAAGAAAAAAACAATCCCATCAAAAAGTGGACTAAGGACATGAATAGACAATTCTCAAACGAAGATATACAAATGGCCAACAAACATATGAGAAAATGTTCAACATCACTAACAATCAGGGAAATGCAAATCAAACCCACAATGCGATACCACCTTACTCCTGCAAGAATAGCCATAATCTAAGAATAAAAAATAGTAGATGTTGGCATGGATACGGTGACCAGGGAACACTTCTACGCTGATGGTGGGAATGTAAAACTAGTACAGCCACTATGGAAAATACTGTGGAGATTCCTTAAAGAACTGTAAGTAGAACTACCATTTGATCCAGCAATCCCATGACTGGGCATCAACCCAGAGGAAAACAAGTCATTATACGAAAAAGATATTTGCACGTGCATGTTTATAGCATCACAATTCACAATTGCAAAAAAATGTGGAACCAACCCAAATGCCCATCAATCAATAAGTGGATAAAGAAACTGTGGTATGTATATATGAGGGACTACTACTCAGCCACAAAAAGGAATGAACTGATGGCATTTGCAGCAACCTGAATGAGACTGGAGATTATTATTCTAAGTCAAGTAACTCAGGGATAGAAAACCAACATCGTATGTTTTCTCTCATAAGTGGGAGCTAAGCTATGAGGATGCAAAGGCATAAGAATGACATAATGGACTTTGGAGACTTCAAGGGGAAAGGGTGGAATGGGGGTAAGGGATAAAAGACTACAAATCGGGTACAGCGTATACTGGTGGATGATGGGTCCACCAAAATCTCACAAATCACCACTAAAGAACTTACTTATGTAACCAAACATCATCTGTTCCCCAATAACCTATGGAAATTTTTTTTAATGAAAAAAATAAAAATCATCTACATCAAAAAAACACAGACCATTAACAACTTCTGACTCTGAAGAGTGTAATTTTATAAGGTGGGGTAGGAGTTGGGATAGACGAGGAGTTGAAGGGAGGACTGGGACTTTCATTTTTTGCTTTATAAATTCTATATTTAACTTTTTTACATTAAACATACATAATCTTATGATGAAAATTTTAACTAATTTGTTAAAAGAAACTAGAAGGAAATTTACAAAATATGATTGTCTTTAAGTAGTGGGATTTGGAAGATTTTTTGATGTGTTCTTTCAGCTTTTCTATACTTTCTAGAATTCCTATAAACATCTTTATATTGGTGGGGGCGAAATACATTTATTTCAATGAGTTGATGCATTGGAAAGCACACTGGAATCTGTGAAGCACTTCAATTATAAAAAGTGATTTTATTACTACCATTGAAAATATTAAATGCTGGCAATGGCGTTTTGTAATGGAGGCAGATCTTTCCATCTGCCCAAGCACTCAGAATGGCTGCAGCCTCCGCCTTCCTGAAAGTGAGAGGGAGGTTGGATAAACCACTGCCCTCCCACCTGGAACAGTTCTAACGCTTAGGATGTTTTCTGTCCAAACTTCAGGTGCTAAAGTGGAAAATTATTTCTTGGGGCTGTGTTTCTCTGCCCTGGCTGCACATTCAGATCACCTGAGGAGTTTTTAACTGCTCCACCCCCAGAGATTACATACAACCCAATTGCTTAGGGCAAGATACCTCAGGATTTTTGAAATGCTTCCTAGTTGATGTCAATAAACATTTGATGCTGTGGATAAACTCTAGGCTAGGTGCAGGGAAGAGTTTCAAAACTCATCTGGGAAACATTAACCAAAAAACTGAAAAACATGACTTCCCTCAAACCAACCTGAGTTAAAAAAAAAAAAAAGTAAGAATTTTAATCACCAATTATATATTTACAGTTTACAAAGGTCAGTGCAGGCATAATGCCTTTTGATGATCTCATTTGATTATGGTAATGAATGTAAACTGCTAACAGATATAACCGCCTAGAGAATTCTGGACAGTAAGTGACGCAGAAACCATTATTTACATTTTGCCCAGGAGAGAACTGAAAGGGAACAGTTCAGTTTCCCAGAATCAAATCACCAAAGTATTGAGCCTCAACACTTCTGTCTCCCACTACAGCTTGTTGTTACCTGGAGCTGGCTTTTATGCCTTTGAGTTGCCAATTTCACTACTGAAGATTTGAAGATTTGAAGAAGCCGGTTGCCTGCCTCCATCCTACTTACCCCGAGAGCATCAAAAACAATGGGAACATATTGTGCATGGAGTTGTGCTATCACCCAATAGCGCTGCCTACAATAGGGCTTGGACACGTAAGTAAGCGCACATTGAATGAAACAATGAATGACTATCTTCTACAAGACAACATTGATCCCCATTTTACAGAGGAGGTAACTAAGACCCCAGCAGAGAAGATAACACATCCGAGATCATAAAACCTAAGAGAGGCAGAGCTAGAATGAGAGGGGGCTCAGACGGCTGACTTTGTACTGTTCTTCATGCTACGACCAACTGTAGTTTTTTAAAGACTAAGCCCCAAGGACAACAGCCGTAGAGACAATTTATGTAGAAACTCCTCTCTAGATATTATACACAGATATTATAATAGGAGGAATATTGAATAGGAGTTGGCAACAGTGATTTTCTATTGTAATGTTTTATTGAAAACAATTTATTTTACACAAGATTTACTTCCAATATCCTTAGTCTGACTAATGACAATCTTCTGAAATGATTTTTTTAAGAATTATTTTGCTTCCTGAAAATTTCACATAATATAGGATGTGACAGATCACCATAGTCATATATTTACATTCACAATTACTAGATACAAATAAAAGATAGCTAGAGAGAAGATATCATACACGCTTTTAATCAGGAAAGAAAAAGACCTCTCTAATCAATGTCTTGCAAAACCATTAAGCGAAGTCCTAAACTGAAGCTCAAATAATTGAAAAATGAAAATGATCTATCTACTCGTGACAGGGAGATTGCAGTTTTATAAAAATGTTCAATGCACATATGGATGAAAGGGATTGACACTGTCATTTAGTAATTGGCTATCAGTCACAGACAAATGGGAGAAAACTAAGCTGAGAGCGGAAGTCAGAATTTTCTCCACTGCTGTCAAGAGGCCACAACATGTTCATTGAAAAGTTTGATGTTTAAATCATTAGTTACGGGAAATAGAATTGACAATGGTTAAAGGTATTACAATTTATCCATCCATCCATTCATCCACTGGGTTTAACCGCATGAAATTTCCCAGTTTCCCAATTGTCCTTAATGCTTATTAAACACGCTTCCAGGGGTGACATACCATGTAAGGTTTGGAGAGTAAGGGTTAAATGAAAAACACTCTCTATCTCTGCAAATCCCCAACTGGTGGAGCAGGCTGGGGTGGGGGGCGGAGGGGAGGAACACACACTGACAACTATTTATAAGAGTTACAAATGTACAAGTGCTATCGGATTATATTGACATCTACGCATAGAAAGAACATAGAGCAAATTGTCAGCAGAAATGTGGTTGCTGGGAGTTTATGAAATTATTTTTCCTTTTGTTTAGCTCTATTTTTAAAACTTTTAATTTGATGAATATATATATTTTTTGTAATTAAAGATTTTTAGAAAATGTACTACAGAGGTTGCAGAATTGATGGCTATTCATAGATATGTGTAAGATAAAGGATTTAAAAGTTAAAATACATGAAGCAACCTAGGTAAAATGATAACTGACATATTGAATATACAAGACAATGGCCAGACCATCTATCAGAGTAGAACTCTGAGGCTGGGCATGGTGGCTCATGCTTGTAATCACAGCACTATGGGAGGCTGAGGCGGGCGAATTGCTTGAGCCCAAGAGTTCAAGACCAGCCTGGACAACATAGTGAGACACCGTCTCTATAAAAAATACAAAAAAAAAAAAATTGGTCGTGCATGGTGGTGCATGCCTGTAGTACCAACTCGGGAGGCTGAGGTGGGAGGATCACTTGAGCCCAGGAGGTCTAGGCTGGAGTGATCTGTGATTGTGCTACTGCACTCCAGCCTGGGCGACAGAGTGAGACCCTCCCTGTCTTTCTCTTTACATATGTGCTTTTGTGTGTGCATATATGTAATATATATATATATATATATATATTTTTTTTTAAGTAGAACTCCCTGACCCACAATCTGCAGTAACCAAACCATTATCTCTAGCAAACAGCCCAGCAAGCTAAACAATAATCCCTGTACCCAATGGCCCAAAATGGCCAAGACTTGATTAATAACTGCCAGCTTCTCTAATTTTAATCCCTGATTCCAACTCAAGGCCAACCAGAGAAAGCCAAATATTACACCCAAATCAATCACATAGGATGCCCTCTTTCTGGTTGGCTGCCTCCAGCTTCTCCCCGCCAACAGCCTCCTATTAGGGGGTACCTGAAGTCCTCCCTTTTTTGTTACCATGAAACCTTCCCACTCTTCTACCTGCCTTTGAGTCTCTGCCAAACACAAGTTATGATGACTGACTCCCTTGCTATAACCAGCTGTAAATAAGGAGCTTTTGCCTGCTCTCATGTGAGTAGGTCTTTGTTTATTTCCATGGAAGAGAAAAGAAATAGAATCAGAAATGAGCTTAGCACATAGAATGCAAATGACAAAGTCTTACACATTTATGAGAAATATGGATTATAGCAACTCTCCATACCCCACTATCTCCAGGATATTGCTGGGTTCTGACTGAGCCCCAGGAAGATGAAGTTATTTTGCTCTTTCTTCCTTCCTTCCCTCCCTTATTCCCTCCCTCCTTCCTTTCTTTCCTTTTTCTTTTCCTTCCTTCCTTCCTTCTTTCCTTCCTTCCTTCCTTCCTTCCTTCCTTCCTCCCTTCCTTCCTTCCTTCCTTCCTCCTTTCCTCCCTCCCTCCTTCTCTCTCTCTCTTTCTCTCTCTCTCTTTCTTTCTTTCTTTCTTTCTTTCTTTCTTTCTTTCTTTCTTTCTTTCTTTCTCTCTCTCTCTCTCTTTCTCTCTTTCCTTCCTTTCTTTCTTTTTGAAACAGAGTCTCATTCTGTCACCCAGGCTGGAGTGCAATGATATGATCTTGGCTCACTGCAACCTCTGCCTTCTGCCTTGTGGGTTAAAGTGATTCTCCTGCCTCAGCTTCCTGAGTAGCTGGGACCACAGGTGTGCGCCACTACATCTGGCAATTTATTTTTAGTAGAGACAAGGCTTCACCATGTTGGCCAGGTTGGTCTTGACCTCCTAACCTTAAGTTATCCTCCTGCCTCGGCCTCCTGAAGTGCTGGGCCACCGTACCCGGCCTAGTTTGCTTCTTTCAATTTCCTTCTTCATACACTCTTCCAGCATGCTTTACTCCCAACTCCTTAACCTGAGAAGGAAAATCAAGAGCCATTGAATACCTCTGCTTTGGTTTGAACTTTGAAGGCTGAATCAGAATCAGGAAGGTCTAGGAACCAGATTTAATCACAATATAAACTCCATGAGGGAAGGAAGCATGACTGTTCAACCTCTCACCATGTGTCCAGTTGAATGATTGAAATTAACACCTGGAGACATCCAACGTATCAACACCATATGGTACCTGCAACAAGACAACCCAAATGATTACATCATACTAAAAAAACCTATCTTGCTTCCCTGAAGTTACTGAACCAAGATACAGTCAGAGAAAATCTGTGTTCCAGCATACCAAATATGGCCCACATAGACTAGCCACACAGAAGACAAAGATCAGCTCATCATTTCCTAGTGATTTATCCTACGGTGCTCAGTGCTTAGTCAGATACAGCTGTGTTTCTAAACTCCATCTTTCTCTTGTGCTCACTGGATAGTAAACATGAATTGCTATTAATAATAATTTTCCACTGCACGTCCAGAACAATCCATCCAGAGAAAATTGGAACTTCTTCTCTACTGAGGTCCAGTCCCATCAATTTGATGCTCATTTTATAGAAAGGCCGTTGAGAAAAATTAATGTACCCAAACAAATAGAGTTTGTCCTTGTAACTGATTCAGAGTATGACAGGAAACAAAAGGGCTGCCTTAATGGCTTCCTCTGGGAAATTTATTTTCAGAACATTGAGTTATTTTCTCCTACTCTACCAGATTAGATTAAAATATTTTTTAAAAAAGAAAGAAAGAAAAATAAAACTTAGTTGTCTGTTATCATAGAAATCACTTTGAGATCTAGCTTCATTTAAATTCGCTTGTTATTGTCTAAGTCAAATAATGTTACAATCTGAGTTATTTACTTTCCATTTTCTTCACACCTCCCCTAGCATGTTTTTTTTCCCTAGTCCCTTAACCTGAAAAAGAAAACTGGGACCCACCACATGCCTGAAATGAAAGCATTTGAGCCTTTTAAAGATACTACTATACCTTGCCATGAGAGAATGCGTTGGACTGTGATCCAAAAACTGTGGTTCGAGGTTTTTTTTGTTGTTTGCTTTTTGCTGTGCTAGACAGGTCAGTAATGTCACCTGCCTCACTCTTAGTCACAAGGAAAGAAAAAAAATGCCTCCTCTACAATTTCCATGGAAAAAACATGTTATATTCCAGGTGACCTGCAGCCTTTTGTCCTCCCATATCATAGCCAATTGATTGCAAAAGCAGTCAGCCCACGGGCTAACCTATGGAGTGGCCGGGCATTAAAAACAAGATCCAAACAGAAAAGACTGTAACCAAAGGAGCCAACCAGAGTAGCGTAGTCAGAAATTAGAATTAGAAAATATAGAAGAGAAAATCAGTTGAGTAGCAAAGAGATGATAAAATTTGCAAAAAGAAGGCATGTGCAAGCTCATCTTCCTGTTCAGTAGCAGCCATCAGGAAGGGCTGCACAGAAGGCTGGTCACTGGTAGATAGCAGCAAGAAGAACAGAAGCAATAGGCCCGAGCTGAGTCTGCAGGATGGCAGGAACTGGTGACATTTTGCTGCTCAGGAACAAGGAGAAAACTAGCTCCTGGTCAGGTTTCCTTCGGGCCTGGCTGGATGGCAATTCTTGTGACTTGATCTTTCTATCACCCTTATCATGGTTATGCCTAAAAAGAAAACAAGGAAACTCCCCCTCAAAATCCTATTACTTGCAGGAACCTGAGTGTGCCTCTCTTTTTTTAATATAAAAGAGAGCTGAGCACACGCATGCACACACACACACACACACCCTTCTAAAAAATAAACCTTACCAGATCTGGAGAATCTTAACTTTCCAGCACAAGGAGGAGTAGCAAAGTGGAGAAGAGCCCACGTTTACAGGTAGGAATTGTGAGTACTAACCCAGCTCAACTACTATTTTTGATGTAGTCATGGATAATAGGCTTATCATCTCTAAATCATTACTTCAATCAGAAAATGGAGTTGGATGAGATGCATTCATTTGGTAAATATTTACTGAGTGTCTACTATGAGACTAGTCCTGTGCTGGCTAATGGGAGCATAACAGTGAAGTAGCCATGGTTTTTTTTTTTTTTTTTTTTTTTTTGAGACGGAGTTTTTTTTTTTTTTTTTTTTTTTTTTTTGAGACGGAGTTTCACTCATGTTACCCAGGCTGGAGTGCAATGGCGCGATCTCGGCTCACCGCAACCTCCGCCTCCTGGGTTCAGGCAATTCTCCTGCCTCAGCCTCCTGAGTAGCTGGGATTACAGGCATGCACCACCATGCCCAGCTCATTTTTGTATTTTTAGTAGAGACGGGGTTTCACCATGTTGACCAGGATGGTCTCGATCTCTTGACCTCATGATCCACCCGCCTCGGCCTCCCACAGTGCTGGGATTACAGGCTTGAGCCACCGCGCCCGGCCAATAGCCATGGTTTTTTGGCTCTTCGGACTTAATGTTGTAGTTGGCAGTACAGATAGGTAAACAGGTTATTACAAAATTGTGTAATGTTAGCATATGTTAGAGGTAGAGAGTTTCCTTTGGAGCCAGAAGAGGGTACCTAATCTGGATAGGACAGGAGACCCTCACAGAGGTCTTCCTAGGGGACATTAAGACCTGGAAGAGGAAAAGTTGGTCCACCACATTGAGGGTGTGGGCATCCTTTCGAGGGACTGTGTTAAAGAAAAACTTCTCTTCCTGGGTCTGCAAGGGGCGTGGTTTCAAAGGCAGGAGTTTCTGGCTCCATGCCTGCATCTGGGAACCAAAGTGGTTTCAAATGCAAATTTTTTTGTCTGGGTTTCCCATGCGCGGGCTAGGTAGAGACATACAGGTGGGCTTCTTTGTCCAAAAAGCCCTTGGAAAGCTCTGGGAGGAGGGGGCTCTATAACTCAAGAGTTGTGGACCAAGTAGCCAATTTGGTATGAGAGTCAAAGATCAATCACTCCAGAGGAAGTTTGAAAGAACTCCTCTCATTGGATGAGAACACGAATGGGGAGGGAATAACTCAAGGGTTAAAATTCACCTGCTCCTTACCTATATAGATTCCTTTTCTGGGTCCCCTCCCACGGGAGGCAGCACGGGAGCTGTTTCTTTCTTTCTCTCTCTCTCTGTCTAATAAATTGCTTTTCTGCAAAACTCTTTGGGTCCATAATATTTATTCCAATGGCAAACTCACCACACCCCCAGGGCCCCTTTCCCCATTCTTCAGAGTTAGCAAGGCCAAGACCCTCTTTGGAACCTGGAGGGAGCTGGGAGCATCTTCAGGACACCCACTGCCCCTTTCATTCTGGCTGGACAGAAGAAAAGAAGAATCCATGTGGTAGTGTGAGGCCGCTAATGAAAAAGCCAAACTCTATAAAATATTTGAAGAGATTTTTTTCTGAGCCAAATGTGAGGACCATGACCAATGACAAAACCTCAGGATCCTGAGAACAATTGCCCAAGGTGGTTGTGGTTCAGCTTGCTTTTTACATGTTTCAAGGAGACAGAAGACCTCAGTCACTACATGTAAGGTATACACTGGTTCATTTCAGAAAGGTGGGACAACTCCAGTGGGGGCTTACAGGCTACATGTGGATACAGAAGCTATCTGATTGACAGTTAGTTGAAACAGTTAAGTTATTATCTAAAGACCTGTAATAAATATAAATGGGTGTCTGGGTTAAGACAAGAGGTTGTGGAGACCAAGGTTCTTATTACGGAGATGAAGTCTCTTAAGTGGCTGCCCTTAGAAGCAATAGATGGCAAATGTTTCCTACTCAGACATTTGAAAGCTGCTAGACTCTCAGCTAATCTCTTCAGGATCAGAAAAAGACCTGGAAAGGGAAGAGGATTCTCTACAGAATGTAAATTTCCCCCACAAGAGACAGCTTTTCAGGGCTATTTCAAAATATGTCAAAGAAATAGATTTTGGAGCTTGTTACAGTGACTCACACCTGTAATCCCAGCACTTTGGGAGGCTGAGCTGGGCAGATTGCTTGAGCCCAGGAGCTGGAGACCAGCCTGGGCAATATGGTGATACCCTGTCTCTACAAAAAATAAAAATAAAAAAATTAACCAGGCATGGTAGTGTGCACACCTGTAGTCCCAGCTACTTGGGAAGCTGAGGTGGGAGGATCACTGGAGCCCAGAGGTTGAGGCTGCTGTGGGCCATGATCTATGCCACTGCACTTCAGCCTGGGTGACAGAGTGAGAACTTTTCTCAAAAAAAGAAAAAGATAAAGAAAGAAAAACAGAAAAAGACAAGGAAAGAAGGAGGGAAGGAAAGAGGGAAACAGGGAAGGAAGGAAGGAAGGAAGGAAGGAAGGAAGGAAGGAAGGAAGGAAGGAAGGAGAAAAAAATATATGTATTTGTGACATGGTAAAAAGCCCCATAAACGTGCATACCTCAACCATACCACAGCTTTCTGTTGAAACTGCTCTCTATAACCCAAATGTGAATAAGTAATTAAGGACTGTAATTGCCACCCTACCCAGACAGTGTGTAAACAAATGCTAATCTTGACTTTTGTAAACCACTTAAATAACAATCAGAATGTCAAAAGTCCCCTGGCCCTCGGAATGTCCAGGAGCCCCTCACCCTCATCGTTGCCCAGTAGAATCCACTAGCCCTCGGAATGTCTGAGGCCCCTCACCCCCACCCCCTCCCCTCACCCTCACTCCCAAGGCGATTTTTACGAGTATAAAATGTCTTGACACCCTCCTTTCGAGGCCACAGTTTGGAGAGATGCGAGTCCTCCGTAGCCGCCGACAATAAAGACCCTGCAATCTGGCATACTTTTGTCTTGGTGTTGACTTTCTATGCTCACTCCACTACAACATATTGAGGTAAAATAATTTCTTTCAAGACCTACCATCAGTGATGTGATGCTATGCTAGAGTCAGGTTGGAATTCGATGTTTTATTTCTAAAAAGAGTCTGTTTTGTCAGTCTTAAGATCTCCGTTTTAATATTAATGCTAGTCATATGGGCCTGAATTCCAAAGGGAGGAGAGTATAATGAGGCACATTCGACCTCCTCTTCCCATCATGGCATGAGCTAGTTTTTCAGGTTTCTTTGGAATTCCCTTGAATTCCCTTAATATTAATGCTGGTCAGATGGGCCTGCTGGTCAGGAGGAGGGGTTCACTCAGTCTGTTGGAGGTGCTTTTATTTTTGGTTTACAGGACCAAAGCCCTTGGCCTCCTAAAGGTTAGCTGAAAAATCAACCTGACATGTGGCAGATTGATTAATAGGAGAAAAGGAATACAAATCTATTTAATGCATATACACAGGAGCCTTCAGAATGAAGACTCAACCTCCCAGTGAGGTATAGAAGCTTATGCACCAACTTGAGTTTACAGAAAGAATAGGGGCCCGGATCCTGGTGTAATGGATTATGGGATGGGGAGAAAAGGAATTTCATTGAGAGGCAATAAATGATTACCAGGGAGAATGACTGGATGGGAGAAGAGAATTAACTCATAAATAGTTCTCTTTGGGATGTAAATGATTCTTTGAGACAGTCAATACCTTGAATAAGATCTGTTCAGGTGTGGTTACATTCTTGGTCTTCTTTCCTGTAACGGATCCTAAGATAATGAGGTGAACAGGAGCAGTTGTTCTCCTTGGTGGGTCAGTCCTATCTTTATGTAGATATGGGAAAGTTTCTTCCAGAGCTGATTGATTGATCTTTAAGGATTTTTACTTTAAAATACTCATTATGCCAGGGAGCCATTTTTTCAGATGAAACATTTTTATTTCCTTCATTAGCTTTGTTATAAGTCGAATTTTTGGTGCCGCAAAAGAAGTAGCACTGGAATATAAATTTCCTCAGCAAGGCAGTTTACTTCTATAGAAGGGTACAGCTCACAGATGGAACAATAGTGAGTGCACACCTGGACAAGGGAGGGAAAGGGGACTTAGGCCTGATGGAGGTCTCCCCTACTGCTGTGTCATTCCCCTATTAGCTAGGGTTAGACCTCGCAGTCTATACTAATCCCTATTGGCTATTTTTAAAGGGAGCAGGAGTTCGAGCCAGAGTGGCAGGGTAGGTAGCTTGGCAGGAAGGGCGGTTACGGACAGGTCAGAGCAGGTAGCCAGGGGTCAAAGCAGGTGACCGGAACAGGTGACTGGAGCAGGTGACTGGGGTGAGTCTGGATGGAGCAGGGAACCAGGGGAGCAGATGTGAACTACTAGTTAGAACTGGTGGAAAAGGTTGTTTACTGAAACTACAAGGAAGTTAAACTTCAAAATGTCGAATTAAAGAATAAGAGAGCTGAACATGCTGACATGCTGATTCTTTGAAGAGAAACTTGGGGTTCACTATATCTAATAGCTTTATGTATCAATTTGTATTTAGGGTTGGACAAGCTTGGTATAAAGAAAAGAAACTTGTGGCAAAGAATTTTTGACACTTTTAGTTGCTTGTCCAATATCTTTTCCTCCCTTAGCTCTTGCAGGCAAAATTACAGTTTTGTTAAGGTATTCATGTCTCCTTCAAGTAATTCAGATAAATGGAATCATATTTCCAACTCTGGGGATAAATCCTGATTGGTCCAAGTCAATACAAATGGTCTCATTCTCTTCGTTAGTAACTGATTGGTTTAGCAATGGGCATGTGAGCCTGTTTTGTTCAGTGAGCTTTGAGGGTGATATCTCTTAAGGGGGATATCTTGCAAATCATGATTATCCTCTGTTCTCACACCAACCACAACAACATTCAACACAGAAGAATTCTGTGACCAAATGTGGAGAGTTTTACTACACACCAAGCAGCAGACACCAGCTGGGGGTCCTTTAATTCAATTCCGGCACTGTCTCCCAAGAGATAGCATCAGATCCCAAGGTTCAGGGCTCAGTTCCCAAAACTGCCTCTCCCCCACCAGCAATAAGTCTGGGCCTCTAGAATGTCTGATGACCAGCTTCAACTTGGGGTTACCACAACCCTCCTTTTAGGTTCTATTATGTTGCTGGAAAAGCTCACAGAATTCAGGGGAACACATTTATCAGCTAATTATAAAGGATTTCTCAAAGGATACAGATAAAGAGACATATAGAGTGAAGTATGGGGAAGGGGCATGGGGCTTCCATGCCTTGGAACCCCCACCCTCCAGGAACCCTCATGTGTTTAGCTATCCAGAAGCTCTCCAAAACCAGCCCTCTTTGGTTATTATAGAAGCTACATGATGGCAGCATTCCCTCCCCCAGGTTATACGGCTGGAAGAAGTTGGGGGTATAGGGCAGAGAAAGGAGGGGAATGATTAGAATCCTGCCTTGGGGCAGGTGAAAGAAGGGCAAGAAGATCAGAGAGACAAATTCAATTTTCTGAGGCCTGATCTGAGACCTAACACAAACACACCAACATTATAACAAAAGACTGTTACAATGGCTATGGGAGTTATAAGCCAGGAACCATGGATGAAAAAATATATATGTGCGAAATAACATCACAACTTGGTTAGTCTATAGCGTCCAGTCTAATCAAACACTAATCCAAGTGTTGCAGTGAAGATATTTTGTAGATGTGGTTAGCATCTACAATCAGTTAATTTTAAGTAAGGGTACTACCTTCCACACTGTAGGTGGGCCTCATCTACTCTATTGAAAGGCCAAAAGAGCAAAAACAGCTTTCTCAGGAAAGGCATTCTGCCTCAAGACTGCAGCATCAACTCCTGCCTGAATTTCCAGCCTGCATGCCTGCCCTACAAATTTTGAATTTTCCAGCCCCTACAATCACATGAGCCAATTCCTTAAAATAAACCTTTTGTAGGTTGGTGTAAAAGTAGTTGAGGCTTTTGCAATTACTTTTGCAGCAACCTAATATATCCTATTGGTTCTGTCTCTGTACAGTCCAAATTCAGGCATACACACAAGCCCTAGGATGGAGAGGAAACCAGAAGGACTGGCTTGTAATTAGTGAGGAGAGCAGTGTCCAGAGCCCACAGGGCCTTGTAAACCCAAATAAGGTTTCAGGATTACATTCTATGCACCATAGGAAGCCACCGAAGCTTTAGCAGAGAAAGAACATAATTGGAAATGCAAGTTTCAGAAAATTATTCTGGCTGCTCTGTAGCAGGGGTGTCCAATCTTTTGGCCTCTCTGGGCCACACTGGAAGAACTGTCTTGGGCCACATATAAAATACACTAACAATAGCTGATGAGCTAAAATAATAATAATAATAATAAAGTCACAGGAAAACCTCACAATGTTTTAAGGAAGTTTATGAATTTGTTTTGGGCTGCATTCAAAGCCATTCTGGGATGCATGCAGGCTGCAGGTTGGACAAGCTTGCTCAACAGAAAAGAGATTAGTGGCAGAGGGTTGTGATGACACCTTTAGTTTCTTGTCCAATGTCTTTTCCTCCCTTAGCTCTCACAGGCTAAATTGTAGTTTTGTTAAGGTGCTCATCTCTTCAGATAACTCAGAGAAATAAGATTGTATTCCCAACCCCGGGGATAAATCCTGATTGGTCCAAATTAGTACAGATGGTTTCATTCTCTTTGTTGGTAATTGATTGGTTTAGTAGTGGGCATGTGAACCTGCTTTGACCAGTGAGCTTTGAAGGGGATATCTATTGTGGGAGACTTCTGGGAAAAGTATCCTCATTTGTAGGAACGCACTAGGAGACAGTCTCTTTCTGCACCTGAATATGTCTGGGTGTGAAGCTACTCACAAGAGCCGCAGCCATCTTTCACCCGTGTGGGTAGCAGCCTGAGAGTAAAGATGACAAACTAGGCATAGATGAGCTAAAAGACAGAAAGAACCTGGGAATATGGTGACAATGATTAACCGCTGAGTCACCCAGCTCCCAAACTTGCCCTATTGCTGACCATCCTTCTATGCAAGATAATGAATTTTCTTTAAGCCAACTGGAATCAAGATTTCTGCTTTTGCTGCCCATGACATCCTATTTGCAGGACGAGAGCAGAAGTGAGAGTTTAGTTCAAAGACAGTTGTGGTGATCAAGACAGATATGACGATGGCTTAGACTATGATGGTAGTGGTGCGGAGAAAGAAAACTGGATGATTCAGTAGGTATTTCAGAAGTAGAACCAACAGGGTAAGGGGGGGCAATGTATGGACCCATAGATGAAGTCATTAGCAAAGTTCTGTACACGTTGACAATTAATAGATTTATATGCCATTTGAAAGTTTCTTATCACACAGGAATGATTATGACTGTACTTCTGATGTTCTTTTGCATCTAATCTAATCCATTGCCCAATAATACCAACTCTGAGATTACAAGTTAAAAATAGTATCATCATGTAAGATCCAATGTCAGAGTCCAAAAGTCTAATTCAAGGAGCTGAAACTACTTTGCAGCCACTATGGAGTATTTCCTCAAAGTCAAGAGTGACAGTTTCCATTGCCAGAGCTTCCTTGGACAAATTAAGTTTTCTTTTATCCTGAAGCCAGCTTCATAAGAAAGCTTAGCAGAAGAAAATTGTCATCTCATTAGTGTAGCTGGGGCACTGTCATGGGTCTGGGATGTTTAGAAATGTGTACACCTTGTTCTCTCCCTACCGTCTCTTGGAGTGGGCCTGTCACACACCCAGTGAGGAAGGGACCTTGATGATAAAGCTCTGAGCACATCCAAGATGTTCTGCAGAGTTTGTGGAACTATGTTCAGTATCCAGTGCTTCAGAGGCAGATTTTATGGAAGGTTTCCTACAACAAAGAGCTTTTGTTGTCGGAATTTGGAATCATGGTCTTTTCATCCCCGATCACATTCAGGAAGTGGTTTTTCTTGTGCTCACTCTGTCTTTGTTGTGACCACTTCTTAGGTTTGCTCAGTGGTTCTCTTTCTGTGATAGTTACAGATTCTGGAAAAGTTATACTAGTAACACACTGAAGCTTTTGATGAGACCATCTAGCTGATAATAACAGGTGTAAGTTACTGCAATAAGTTTTTATAATGGGTTGAATAGCTTCCCCCTCAAATTCATGTCCACTGGAAACCTAAGAACTTGACTTTATTTGGAAATAGAGTCTGTGCAGATGTAATTACTTAAGATGAGGTCATATGCTAGACTAAGGCAGGAGCTAAATCCAATGACTGATTTCCATATAAGAAGAGAAGAAGATACACAGAAATGCACAGAGAGGAGAAGACCATGTAACAACAGAACAGAGATTGGAGGGATTGTTTACAAGCCAGGGAACGCCAAGGATTACTGGGAGCCACCAGAAGCTGGGAAGAGGCAATGTATTAGTCCATTCTCATGCTGCTATAAAGACACACTTGAGACTGGGTAATTTATAAACAAAGGAGGTTTAATTTACTCACAGTTCTGCATGGCTAGGAGATCACAGGAAACTGAGAATCATGATGGAACGTTAAGGGGAATCAAGCACCTTCTTCACAGGGCAGCAGGAGGTAGAAGAGATCTGTCAAGCACTTTTAAACCATCATATCTCATGAGAATTCATTCAGTATCATGAGAACAGCATGGGGAAATTGTCCCCATGATCCAATCACATCTTAGCAGGTCCCTCCCTCAACCATGGGAATAACAATTTGAGATGAGATTTGAGTGGAAACACAGAGCCAAACCATATCATTCTTCCCCTGTCCCCTCCCAAATCTCATGTCCTTGTCACATTTCAAAACATAATCATGCCCCAACAGTCCCCCAAAGTCTTAACTCATTCCAGCATTAACTCAAAAGTCCAACTCCAAAGTTTTATTTGACATAAGGCAAGTCCCTTCCACCTAGGAGCCAGTAAAATCAAAAGCAAGTTGATTACTTCCAAGATACAATGGGGTACAGACATTGGGTAAATGTCCCCATTCCAAATGGGAGAAATTGGCTAAAACAAGGGGGCCACAGGCTCCATACAAGTCCAAAGCCTGGCAAGGTACTCATTAAATCCTAAAGCTCCAAAACTATCTCCTTTGACTCTATGTCTCATATCAAGGGCATGCTGATATAACAGATGGGCTCCCAAGGTGTTGGGGAGCTCCGTCCCTGTGGCTCTGCAGGATAGAGCCCCCCAGGCTTCTTTCATGGGCTGACATGAGTGCCTGCAGCTTTTATAGGCACACGGTACAAGCTGTCAGTGGATCTACCATTCTGGGGTCTGAAGGATGGTGGTCCTCTTCTCACAGCTTCAGTACACAGTGCCCTAATGGAGACTCTGCATGGGGGCTCCAATCCCACATTTCCCTCCTGCATTGCCCTAGGAGAGAGTCTCCATGAGAGCTCCATTCCTCCAACAGACTTCTGCCTGGACATTCAGGTGTTTCCACACATCCTCTGTAATCTAGGCAGAGGTTCCTAAACCTTAGCTCTTGTCTTCTGTGCACCTGCAGGCCCAACACTATGTGACAACTGCCAAAGTTTGGTACTTGGACCCTCTGAAGCCATGGCTTGAGCTGTACTTTGGCCCGTTTTAGCCACAGCTGGAACTGGAGTGGCTGGGACACTGGGTACCAAGTCCTGAGGCTGCACAGAGCAGGGCCTTGGGCCTGGCCTGTGAAACTATTTTTCCTCTGGGCCTGTGATGGGAGGGGCTGCTGTTAAGAGATCTGAAATGCTCTGGAGACATTTTCCCCATTGTCTTGGAGATTAACATTTGGTTCCTCATTACTTATGCAAATTTCTTCAGCCGGCTTGAATTCCTTCCCAAAAAATGGATTTTTCTTTTCTACCACAAGATCAGGCTGCAAATTTTCCAAACCATGATGCTCTTCTTCCCTTTTAAACATAAATTCCAGTTTCAAACCATCTGTTTGCGAACCCATATGACTGTATGCTTTTAGAAAAAGCCAGGTTATCTCTTGAACATGTTTGCTGCTTAGAAATTTCTTCCTCCAGATACCCTAAATCAACTCTTTCAAGTTTAATTCAAATTTCCACAGAGCTCTAGTGCAGGAGCAAAATGCCATGAGTCTCTTTGCTAAAGCACAGCAAGAAAGATCTTTACTTCACTTCCCAAAAGTTTCTAATCTTTATCTGAGACCTCAGCCTGGACTTCATTGTCCATATCACTGTCAGCATTTTGGTCAAAACCATTCAACAAATCTCTAGGAAGTTCCAGATATTCCCTCATCCCTCATCGTCCTGTCTTCTTCTGAGCCCTCCAAACTGTTCCAACCTCTGCCAGTTACCTAGTTCCAAAGTTGCTTCCGCATTTTTGGATTATCTTTATAGCAGTACCCTACTATCCCAGTACCAATTTTCTGCATTAGTTCATTCTCACACTGCTATAATGATACGCCCTGAGACTGGGTATGTTGTAGTGGAGGGAGCACAGAAAGTCAACACCAAGACAAAAGTATGCCAGATTGCAGGGCCTTTATTGCAGGCGGCCATGGAGGACTCACGTCTCTCCAACCCATGGCCCCAAAAGGAGGGTGTCAAGACCTTTTATATCCATAAAACCACCTCAGGAGTGAGGATGAGGGGTGGAGGTGGGGGTGAGGGGCTTCAGACATTGAGGGCTAGTGGATTCTGTATATCACCTCCTGGGCAGAGATGAGGGTGAGGGGCTCCTGGGCATTCTGAGGACCAGGGGACTTTTGACATTCTGATTGTTACTTAAGTGGTTCACAAAAGTCAAGATAAGCATTTGTTTACACATTGTCTGTGTAGGGTGGAAATTACAGACCTTAATTACTTATGACAAGTTGCAGGGGCCAAGATGGCGTGGGTTTGGACTGCTTGCCTGTCACATTTGGGTTACAGAGAGCAGTTTCAACAGAAAGCCAAGGTATAGTTGAGGTATGCAGTTTTATGGGGCTTTTACCATGTCACAGGTAATTTATTTTTAAAAAAAAGGAGGGTTTTTTTTTTTTTTTGATATTTGGAGACTGAGTAATTTATAAAGAAAGGAGGTTTTCTTTTTGGAGATGGAATCTTGCTCTGTTGCCTAGGCTAGAGTGCAGTGGTGCCATCTCTGTTCACGGCAAACTCTGTCTCCAGGTTCAAGTGATTCTCCTGCCTCAGCCTACTGAGTAGCTGGGATTACAGGCACCTGCCACCATGCCAGCTAATTTTCTTTTTCTTTTGGTATTTTTAGTAGAGAGAAGGTTTTACCGTGTTGAGCTGGCTGGTCTCAAACTCCTGACCTCAAGCGATCTGCCCGCCTTAGCCTCGCAATGTGCTGGGATTATAGGTGTTAACCACCAAGTTTGGCCAATGTATGACTTTTGGAGAGGCAATGTGATAATTGATTAACCATCACCCGACATTCCTGGTGGGTGGGAGAAGAGCTCTCTCCTGCCCCGCTCATGCTGGCTAACTGCCTGTAGCAATGTGACTTTAGTAGGCTTTGGGAAATCAAGAGTTCTAAAGATTACTGGTAAAATAAAGACATTTGGTCTAAATTAGGCAGGTCAGATATTAGATTTGCTAAATGCTTTAAGGTAATAAACTGCTTCTAGAAGAAAAAGAAAGAATGGCAATTCTCCAAATTTTGTGGAAAACATAAATCTACAGATTCAAGAAGTAAAGCAAAACCTAATCAAGATATTTGTAAAGAAAATTATACCAAAAACTTCATGGTTAAACTATTGAAAATCAAAGAAAATCAAAGAACCAAAGAACCAGAGAAAATCTTAAAGGCAGCTAGAGAAAATCACATAGTATAAATTGAGTGTGTAGGTGAAGGGTTATGATTCAGAAACAATGAAGGCCAGGGGACAATGGAACGACATTTTTACAGTTGAACTTGGATGGGTAAGGATAGCAATACCAACCCAGAAGTCTGTATCCAGATGACATAGTATTTGAAAATGATGGTAAAATAAAGACAATTTCTGATAAATTAAAACTTAAATTTATTACCAGTGTATTAGTCCATTTTCATGCCACAGATAAGGACACACCTGAGACTGGGCAATTAACAAAAGAAAGCGGTTTATTGGACTTACAGTTTCACATGGCTGGGGAGGCCTCAGAATTATGGTGAAAGGCAAGGAGGAGCAAGTCACATCTTACATGGATGACAGCAGGCAAAGAGAGTTTGTGCAGGGAAGCTACCATTTTTAAAACCATCAGATCTTGTGAGATTCACTTACCATCATGAGAACAGCACTGGAAAGACCTGCCCCCATGACTCAATCACCGCCAACCTCCCACAACACATGGAAATTCAAGATGAGATTTGGGTGGGGACACAACCAAACCATATCAACCAGCAAATCTGCTTTATAGAATTTTTTGAAAAATTCTTTAGAGGGAATGGAAATGATACTAGATAGAAACTCCAATCTACAAAAAGGAAGAACACTGGAAGTTGTAACTATGTGGGTAAATATAAATGAATTTAAATTGTTTTCTCAATTTCTCTAAAAAAGCAATTAAGGCAAAAATTATTCACTGTATTTAAATATGTAGGTCTAGTATACATGGCAGCAATAACATAAAGGATGGGGCATAAGTGGAATGATAGTTTCGCTAAGTTCTTACCTCTTACATCAAATAGTACAATGTGGGCTCTTAGTACATTGAGATAATTTAAAGATGTATATTGAAAACCCTAATGTAAGCACTAAAAATTAATATAAAGAAGTATAACAGAAAGCCAACAGTGGAATGAAAATGAAATAATCAGAATTACTGAATTAATCCAAAAGAAAGCAGGAAAGGAGGAATAGAGGAACAAAAAGGGTTAAAGCAAATGAAACACAAATTGAAAAAAAACAGATCTCAATCCAACCACATCATTATTACATTAAATGTAAATTGACCCAAAACTCCAATTAAAAGGCAGGTACAGGCTAGGTGCGGTGGCTCACGCCTGTAATCACAGCACTTTGGGAAGCTGAGGTCGGCGGATCATCCCAGGTCAGGAGTTCAAGATCAGCCTGGCCAGTATGGTGAAACCCTGTCTCTACTGAAAAATGCAAAAATTAGCTGGGCATGGTGGTGGATGCCTATAATCCCAGCTACTTGGGAGGCTGAGGCAGGAGAATCGCTTGAACCCAGGAAGCGGAGGTTGCAGTGAGCCGAGATCACACCATTGCACTCCAGCCTGGGGAACAAGAGCGAAATGGCATCTCAAAATAAAGAAATAAATAATAAAGAAATAAATAAAAATAAAAGGCAGGTAATATCAGACTGGATTTTAGAAAATCAAGATCCAACTATAAGCTATCTATAGGAGATACATACACTTTTTTGTGTGTGTTTTTCCACACACAACGTTGATGAGATACATGTACCTCAAATATAACGACATATCTGGGTCGAGTTGGTGTTTAAAAAAAGAAAAGATGTATAAAGACACAAGTTAATTGAAAAGAGTGGAAACTGATTTATACAGCAAATAGCCCAAGAAGGATAGGGTAGTTATATTAATATCAGACAAAATATATCTCAACCCAGGAATATTAATAGAGATAAGGAGGAACAGTTCATAGTCCTATTTTAAAAAATGGTGACATCATTATGACATAAAAGCCTAACTGAAGATTTAAAAATCCTATGTATGCACCTAATAACACAATTTCAAAATACATGAAGCAAAAAATTCGCCAAATTAAAAGAAAAAATAGACAAATTCACAGTCATAGATTGTAATACTCCTTTTTGTAAATAACAGAACTAAACAAAAAAATTCATAAGGATATAACTAATCTGAACAACACTATCAATATTTAACTGAATTGATATTTATATTAATAGAATCAATGGACAGTTACAGAACCATTCAATTGCAAAATACGCATTCTTTTTATTATATGTATGTATGCATTTTTTCAGTCTCTACTATTTGAATCAGAAATATATTCTTCTTAAAGTGCACATGAAATATTTACCAAGGCAGATAAGAAGACAGGCTATGAAATGAGTTTCAGTCAATTTCCAAAGACTGAAATCTTAGTCGGGGTGCAATGGCTCACACCTGTAACCCCAGCACTTTTGAAGGCGAGGTAGGAGCATTGCTTGAGCCCAGGAGTTTGGGACCAGGCTGGGTAACACAGTAAGACCACAACTCTACAAAAAAAAAAAAAAATTACTTACTAAAAAAAAACAAATAGCTAAGAAAGCTCCTAAATATTTGGAAATTAAACAACACACTTCAACAAGAGGCTTGTCAACCAAAATGAGAGACTGAGGTAAAAGTCTCAGTCAACTGAAGTTTGTTGAGCCAGAGTTTGAGAGCACGCCCAGGAAAAGCACACTGTGGCCCCTGTGCTCTCCGAAAGAGGTTTTCCGGAGGCTCAGTATTTACACATTTCTTTAAAGGGGAGAAGGCATCAAGGAAGAGAGTTGTTGGTGGTGAAGCAAATAGTTACATTTTTGTTAGATTTTAAGTAGTGCCCAGTAACTCTATGCTATACATAAGGCGAACATTCAAAGAAAATGGAGTAAAAGAATTATGCAGATATCTCAGGTGAAGGAATGATTTATCTTATCCTTGTTCTGCATTTGGGAAGATAAGCTTGTAATTGAAATCATCAGTGTGAAATTTAACAGACTTTAGTTATATGATTTAGGTTGCAGACTTAGTTACAATTGATATGTCCTTGTTTTATGGAAGGATATACATCTTGAAAGGTTTAAGGGCCAATAAATAATTTCTTTATGATCAATTTGTTGAAGATAGTCATCCTCAGGCTGAGATGCATGAGGCTTTTTTTTTTTTTTTTGCATTTTGGGGAGGACCTGGCTAATGTACAAAATTTTTATACAATGACGGAAGTAACAGGTATCCCTTTGTAAAAAGAATTGTAGTGTTGGATGACTTCAGCCTCCAGGCTTCACTCTCCCTTTGACATAATAAGTTGGGGTGGTTCTGAGATTTTTATTTTCCTTTACAGGGTCAAAGAGGAAATCATAAATTAAAAACTATTTCAGCTGAAGGAAAATGAAAGCGCAGTATACAAAAATTAGCAGGCCGGGCAAGGTGGCTTATGCTTGTAATCCCAGCGCTTTGGGATGCCAAAGCAGGACGACTGTTTGAGACCAGGAGTTCAAGACCAATCTGGGCAACAGTGAGACCCTGTCTCTACAAAATTTTTAAATTTAAAAATTAGCAGGGTGTAGTAGTGCACACCTGTAGTTCGAGCTACTGTCTTCTACAGTTTAAAGGTGGGAGAGTCCCTTAAGCTCAGGAGGTTGAGGCTGTAGTGAGCTACCTATGACTATGTCACAGCACTCCAGCCTGGATAACACAGCAAGACGCTGTCTCTAAAAGAAAAAAAAATGTATACTGCAGCTAAAGCAGTGCTTAGAGAGCAATTTATAGCCTTAAATACTTGCATTGGAAAGGCAGAAACATCCAGAATCAATCGTCTTCAACTCTAAGCAATTAGAAAAAGAGGAAATCAAACCTCAAGTGAGCAATAAAGAGCAAAATAAAGCAATGAACTAGAAAACAGAAAATTAATGAACTAGAGAACAGAAAACAAAACACGACGTTTTGAAAAGATTTAAAAATTGTTAAACTTATAGCTAGATTAGTCAGGAAAAAAAGAGAACACACAAACTGCTACTATCAAAAATATCTTAACAAAGACAAGGTCCCTGCCCTCCTGGACGTTTAGTGGAGGAAAGAAATGTCATACAATTAAATCTATAGTTACAGATTATGGTAAACTCTAAGAGAGAATTCTGTCGCGGAGTGAGAGGCCACTTTTGGTTGCAGGAGGGCACCTCTTTGGAAATTACTAAGCTTCCCGCCCTCCACTGAGTACAGTATCGCGAGCTACGCCCAGCTTCGCCTAGCGCTCCCGGAGGCAGGTGGCGGCCCCGCCCCACCTGGCCCATCAAAAGCCCCGCCCCCTGCTCACTCCCACACGCCCCCGCCGCCGCCAGGGCCCTTCCACGCAGGCGCAGGGGTGGCGCCCGGCGGAGGCACGAGGTGGGGCCGGGCGGCCGCGGAGCGGAGCGGGGCGGGGCAACCGCTGGGCGGGCGTCAAGCGCGCTGGAGCGCTGGTGAGGTGGCGTCCATCCTACTCGGTCGCTCCCGTTCCCGGCCATGCAGAGCCCAGACTCGGGCACCTGGCTGCTCTGATCTGGACTCGGCGCGGAGGGAGCAGAGGGAGTCCATGGCGGATCCCTCCGAGCCTGGCCGGCTGGCGTCCGCGGGCGATGGGAGCCCGGAGGAGGACGGAGAGCGGGAGCCGCTGCTGCCGCGGATCGCCTGGGCCCACCCGCGGAGAGGCGCCCCAGGCAGCGCCGTGAGGCTGCTGGACTCCGTCTGGGAGGAGGGCGAGGTCGGTGATGAGGAGCCACCGCTCCCGCCAGGGGACATGGGGGTCTCCCGGAGTTCGCCCGCCGACCTGGACCGGAGCCACCCCGCGGGTTCAGGTGCGAACCGGCCCTGCCCCACTCCCTGCGCCCCCGGTGGCTGTCCCGGCTACTCGGCTCTGTCTTGCCTTCTGCGCGCGCTGGCCGAGGTGGACGGGCTTTCCCCACTTCCTGGGGAGACCGCGGGCACCTAGCTTGCTCGCTCCTTCTCCAGGAGCTCCCTTTCCTAAGGCCAGTGACTGTCCTTAAACCGATTCTTTAGTGCTCCCTGCAAAGTGAGCCTAAACTTCTAGAATCAGACACTAGGGAGAGCTTAACTCTGTAACATGTCGTCAGTCCCTGCTCAAGTTTGGACTTGACTTGGGAATTAAGAACCTTGAACTCTCGGGAAAGTTCCCGGAGTGATGAACTTGCAGAGTGGTTGACAGGAGAGAGATGAACAGCAAGAATATCCAGTTGCCACTGGGGCACGTTTCAAAACCTTTTCCTATTAAATGTTGTTATTGTGACGTTAACCACAGGGGGCAAAAGCAGTCGAAAGTCTGTTCCTGCTAACAGTTTCTCTTTCTCGATTTACTTCTGATACATAAGAAAACCAAACGAAAAACCTCTCTTCACTATTAAGCGGACTGATACCCTCGGGTGAAACAAGACAATTGAAACGATGTTGAAAGTTAGTTAAGTTTAGGTATGCTGTGCAGGCCTGGATATTTGTAGATAAGGAGTTTTTCTGGCGTGATAAGTGGAGTTAGACTAACGTGATCACGGACATGGCAGAGACTTGTAATACTCCCTGCTAGAGGTGAGACAGACATGTTTGTAAAAGGGCGATGGTAACACCTCTCTGCTGGTTGTGAGGATGGATTCAAAGAGATGGTGTGCACCCCGTTTGGTTTGTCGCTTCACACATGACAAAAGCCACAGAAAATGGAAGTTTCATTAACACTGCTTAGTTTTTCTGGAGTTGTTAGAAGTTAAATGTACTGTTAGTGGTACACTAATGTGTCCTGTACAGTTTAAAGAATTTTGGATAGAATCGGTCATTCACGTTCTAGTTGAAGTTACATTCAGACATATTCTAGAGTAAATAAATCAGAGAAGTCCAAGGGGAGCCAATTTGTCTGATTATTTAAGCTTTAACCAGCGTCTCTGACGTGCGTTTCTGTTCCATTATAATGTTAGCTGATGGATGCATTGATGTTTAACCAACAACGTGAAGCTGGAACTAGGTGAAAAACAGGCCTTCATTCGCCTAGTTACATTGACAATTTGGGCATATATTACTTAGAATTTAGTCTGTAAAATCGCTAGCTTGCCTTTTCCTTCCCATTACCTTGTGTAGCTAGTAAATTCTTAAAGAGCCTAAAGGCTTCAGAATGCTCTTGTTTTGTGAAAGTGAGGTATTTTGTAAACAAATAGTATTAAGTCTAGAAAAAAGTCAAAGTGAGAGACCAACGAGATGGCAGGCCTGTAATCCCATCCCTTCATTTTGGGAGGTGTAGGCAGGAGAATAACTTGAGGCCAGGAGCCCGAGAGCCGCCTGGGCAGCAAAGCGAGACCCCCATCTCTATAAAAAATAAGTAGAAAAGAACACAACCACAAAAAGTCAACGTGAGGATATAGTGTTAGAATACAAATGGATTCTTAGAATTCCTACCTTTTATTAAAAGTAGTATCATACCTATATCACAGCTTACAATTTGCTAAGACCGTTTTTAAAAAATATTTTATTCTCGTGTGGGTGCTGTGGCTCATGCCTGTGAGCACTTTGGGAGGCCTAGGTGGGTGGATCATTTGAGGCCAGGTGTTTGAGACCAGACTGGCCAACATGGTAAAACCCTCCCTCTACTAAAAATACAAAAATTCGTGGGGCATGTTGGCAGGTACCTGTAGTTCCAGCTACTCAGGAAGCTGAGGCAGGAGATTCGCTTGAACCGGAGAGGCAGAGGTTGTAGTGAGCAGAGATCGCTCCACTGTGCTCCAGCCTGAGAGACAGAGTGAGACTTTGTCTCAAAAACAAAAATTTTTTTTATTCCCACATCAGCACAGCAAGTTAGTTGTTATTTGCCCTTATCCTTGTTATGAGGATTCAAAATTAATAAACTGGTAATGACTGGTAGCTCATAGGACTTCAGAGATACATGGTTTGCCTGAAGTCAAATATCCAGGAAGTGGTAAATCAGGAGGAAGCCTGCCCTTTTTTTGTTTTTGCCATAGGTCCATAAGTGTTAGAAAATAATTGTGTCTTTGGTTATTTTGGAGGTTTTATCTTTAATGGAACTTTAAAATAATTTCTGTGAAAACTGTTTAAAAAAATTTTAAAGACTAAAATGTTCATGATTGAGTAATTTAACTCAATTTTTAAGTTTAGTTATTTTTTAAATGACTCCATTAACTTCACTTGTCCTTTACCATCTGATTTCCATGAAACTACTTCTCTATTTCCAAGAAGTTTTGCCTTTAAATTAATATGAACATCATTTATGATGCTTAACTCTTTTGTGTACATAAATGAGGTTTATGTACTTTAGTCAGTGGAAGAATGTCATATGTCTGTTACCTTTAACAAGGCATTTAACAAAGTCTACAAACAGCATAAACCATAGTGTTAGTTGTTGGATCAGTGTCAAAGTGGAAGGATTAGTGAATTCCTTGTTCTAGTTATTTTAATCAGTGAATTGGGTAGTAATGATGATAGCTAATGCCAACATAGCAGTTAATATGTGCTAGGCATAGTTCTATATGCTTCATGTATATTCATAACCAACCCTGTGATAGGAATAGTATTTTTTTTTTTTTTGGTGGTTGGAGAGGGTGGCAGGGGGACAGAGTTTCACTCTTGTTGCTGCCCAGGCTGGAGTGCAGTGGCATGATCTTGGCTCACTGCAACCTTTACTTTCTGGGTTCAAGCAATTCTCCTGCCTCAGCCTCCCAAATAGCTGGGATTACAGGCACGCACCACCATGCCCAGCTAATTTTGTATTTTTAGTAGAAACGAGGTTTCACCATATTGGCCAGGCTGGTCTCGAACTCTTGAGCTCAGGTGATCCACCCGCCTCGGCCTCCCAAAGTGCTGGGATTATAGATGTGAGCCACCACAGCTGACCTTGTTCTCATTTTAAGAAGGTACAGAGAGAGGCTGAGCATGATGGCTGAGACCTGTAATCCCAGGACTTTGGGAGACCTCTTTGATGCATACCTGTAGTCCAAGCTACTCAGGAGACCGAGGTGGGATTGTCTGAGCCCATGAGTTTCTGGTTACAGTGAGCTGTAATTGCACCCCTGTACTCCAGCCTTGGTTACAAAGCAAGACCCTGTCTCAAAAGAAAAAAAGAAACACAAAGAAGTGAAGTGACTTCTCCAAGGTCCCAGTTAATACAAACTAGGAGCACTTAGCTTCTGTTAGTGTAACAGAAAACAGTGTTACAATTCACAAAGAGCTGCCAAAGTAAAAGAAAATGTGAATTTGTAAGTCATTTAATGATTCATGGTGGCTTATAAATATGTGAACAGAATAAGAAAATCATATTAAAGGAAGAAAGATGAGAAGAAGATGGAGCCTGGAATGAGTATACAAAATGCACCTCAGATGCTTAATGTAGGCAACTCACAAATTTGACCTTTTTTTTTTTTTTTGATGGAGTCTCGCTCTGCCGCCCAGGCTGGAGTGCAGTGGTATGATCTTGGCTCACTGCAACCTCAGCCCCCCTGGTTCAAGCGATTCTCCTGTCCCAGCCTCCCAAGTAGCTGGGATTACTAGCGCCCACCACCATGCCTGGCTAATTTTTGTATATTTAGTAGAGATGGGGTTTCACCATGTTGGTTTTGAACTCCTGACCTCAGGTGATCTGCCCACCTCGGCCTCCCAAAGTGCTGGGATTACAGGCGTGAGCCACCACACCTGGCCCCAAAATTTGATTTTTAAGATTGCTGAGCAGCTAACTTAAGAGAAAACATAATCACGGGGTCTATAAAGTTAAAATAAACTGATTACTTGAACGAAAACAGAATGGACAAAGGCTAGCCTGTCACATAGTCTCTTGGTGAATGCTGTATGCTGAACAATATCTGTGATAAAAGTGATTAGTTTCGTAGAGATAGTTCTTATAACTTTTCTGAAGCCCATTTCAGTAGAAATAGTTTTAACTATGGGTGCTATCTGTATTGTCTCATGTAGGTTCAAGATACTGATAATCTGGTTTAATTTAGAGGAAGGTTTTAGCAGAGGAGACGTTCCATGTGTTTTGACCATTTTCCATAAGTGAGCTTTTGAAAGACAGCGGTGTGTTGGAGAGTATTTTTCAACCAATGCATAAAATACAGACGTCGTTTTCAATGCATTGCAGACATGCATCATTCATCAAATATTTTGAGTGCCTACTGGCTGCCAGTGGAAATCAAGGCTTTGGGGAAACAATAGGGACCTGTACTAGATGGATGCCTGTTCACCTGCCCTGTCCCCTCACAGCTATAGCCTATGGAGGAAAGAGTCAAACACTCCTAACAGATTGTGTATATGTGCTTGGATGGGGAAAGCTGTGCATTGAGGCATGGAGCCATGCCCTAGATATGGGGGCCAGGGAACACTTAGAGGAAGCGGCATCCAATTCAAGACCTCAAGGATGAATAGCTCCAAAAGCCCTGAGGCTGGGTTCAGTTTGCCAAATTTGTGAACACCTAAAGTTTTCTATTTGTTTGTTTTTTGAAACAGGGTCTTATTCTGACACCCAGGACGAGTGCAGTGGTGCAATCACGGCTCACTGCAGCCTCGAACTCCTGGGCACAAGTGATCTTCCCACCTCAGCTTCCTGTGTAGCTGGGACTACAGGTACATGCCACTATACCCAGTTAATTTTTATTTTTTGTAGAGATGGGGCCTCACTATGTTGCCCAGGCTGGTCTTGAACTCCTGGACTCAAGTGATCCTCCTGCCTCGGTCTCCCAAAGTGCTGGGATTACAGGCATGAGTCACCGCACCCTGCCAGTGAACATCTACATTTTTCTAGAAAATATTCTGGTTAGTGGGTAAGGTTCGGTAAAGATGGGTAGGCTTAGGTTTATAGTTCTAATCCTTAAGAGCGAAAGAGTTCATTTTAATTTATTTATTTGAAATAGAAACTTGATGAGTTACTTGCATACTTCATACATACTTCAATTGTGCTACATAAAAAAGGCTATACAACAAGTTCTCTTAACCCATTTTTAGTTTCTGCATTTTAAAGGACCAGTAATAGCCTGGTCCTTTAAAGTGTGGCCAAGGGGATAGTTTGTTAATTTTTCAAAGGAATTTATTGAAGGCTTACTATGTGCCAGGCCCTGTTCTAGGAACTTGGGAAACATCAGAAAATGTATTCCAGAAGAGATCCAACAAAAAAGATCTCTTCCTTCTTGGAACGTAGATCATTTTGTTTCAGCATCATGAGGGTGAATAAGAATGAGTGATGGGAAGGAAGTGCGGCAGATTTATGAGAACCGCAGGGGTGAAAGTTCAGAGGCCGAGCTGCACATATGCAAAAAGCTCGGAGCTTGAACAGGACCCGGACTTGACTAGGTGGTCACCACCTCTTCTTAGAGGGGTACATAGAGGTAAAATTGAGATTCTCCTCAGAACATGAATTGAGTATTTTCTAACACAGAGAAAAATCGAAATGCCATACTTTATTCCTTAAAGGGGTGACAGTAATTTTAATTGAAAAAAAAAAAAGAAACGTAGCTAATCATGCCCTCAGCTACTAAAAAATCAAACCAAATGAGAACAGACCTTCAGACCAGATCATCCACAGCCCATCGAGCTTGAAGCAGTGTAACACCTGATGCCTTGGGGAGGGTGCTTCAGGGTGAACTCATTACCAACATACATTTAAGTAATTAGAATGAAGGCCAGGAGCTGTGGCTTCTGCCTGCAATCCTAGCACTTTGGGAGGCTGAAGTGGGAGGATCACCTGAGGCCAGGAGTTTGAGATCAGCCTGGGCAACCTAGTGAAGCACTGTCTCTACAAAAAACTTTAAAAAATTAACTGGGCATTGTGATGCACACTTGTGATCCTGGCTACTCAGGAGCTGAGGTGGGAGGATTCCTTGAACTGGGAGATTGGGGCTGTAGTAAGCTGTGATCATGCCACTGCACTCCAGCCTGGGTGATAGTGAGGCCCTGTATCACATTAAAAAAAAAAAAAATCATAGAATGTAATTGTCAGTTACGAATCAGTTAAGGAAAAATTATCTACTAAAAACGAGTTTCTTTGAATTTAGAATAGTTGCTAGGTGACCTTTTTTTTGGGCAGAAATTAATAGGACCAGCTATTTTTAAAGTGCCTTTCTAGATTGTGGTGGTAAATCTAGGCCATTTTCAAATAAGAGAACGCCCATTTTCCTGTGGGGAAGATATTATCTCATTTATCCAAAAGAGGTGCTCAACAGGGCAAAAACAAAGAGAAGGAAATGAGAAGATCCTGGCTTTTTTCACAGGAATGTTTCTGATTGATCTGATTTTGGTTGAAACTGAATTATTAAGTATTCTGAGGATGACTGGGCTCCATGAGAGCAAAAAAGGCAGAGTCTATGATGAACTCATAAAACGTAACCCATAAACCAATTTGGCAATATTTAATAGCAATAATGTCAAGGTCTGCACGTCGTGTCCAAAAGAACTCAAGTACAGATTGAAGAGACCAAGAGTGGTCTAAGAGTTTAGCTCCTTCTATATGAATTAGTAGTATGACAGGACTCCTAAATAACTAATGCTTTATTACAGGGCTTCTTATTTTGAGATAGTGTCGAGACCAGGAGGTATCCCTATTCTCTGCAGTGGTTTATGTGGTTTCAGCAGTCCTGTTTTAAGGAGGCACATTGAAATGCTGAGGCATGAAACGGGAGGGCAACTAGGATGCTGAAATCCTGAAAAAACTCCCGTATGATAGGAGGTGGAGAACAGAGAAGATTTAAAGGAACATGAATTGACCTTCAACTTTTTGGAGGGCTTATTACTGGGAATAAAGGAATAAGTAGATTTGTTTCGCTCCAAATGGCAAGTCTAAGACAGAGAGTAAAACTGCAGGAGACCTGAGCAAGGTTTAAATAAATAACTTCAAGTTCATTTTTGTTAAGAACCTATGAAACCCTGACCTAGAGGAAATACCTAGGGCCTTTCAGAAGGTGGAGGGTAGGAGGATGGAGAGGATAAGGAAAAATAACTTTTTTTCTTTTAATTTATTTTGCTTTACCAAGGAAAAATAACTAATGTGTACTAGGATTAATACCTGGGTGATTACTTCTCGGTCTTTTGGCTATGATCAAGTATAGTATCTCTTCTTATCAGTTTAATACCTGGGTGATGAAATAATCTGTACAACAAACCCCCAAAACACAAGTTTGCCTATGCATGTCCTTTGCAACCACTAACGATAATGATTACTGGCACATTCATTTTCTCAAATAAATGTGAGTGCCCAGTAAATACCAATCCCTCTTCCAAGTAAACAAGAAAGACAGAGTTCCTCCCTTCATTCTTAAGTATTTTCAAGGGAAAGATAAAATGATTTGAAATATTTATCAACTATAGACATGACTAAAATACTTGGATTTTTTTATTCTTCTGAATGGGTTAAATATGCCCACTAGCCTTTTTTATAGTATTTTCCTTATCACAAACTTTAAATAGTGATTTAATTTTTAAATTATAAATGGAACTTTTTTTAGACTAGAGACAGGTTCTTGCTATGTTGCTTAGGCTGGTCTTGAACTCCTCGGCTCTTATGATCCTCCCACCTAGGCCTTCCAAAGTACTGGGGTTATAGGCATGAGCCACCATGCCCAATATCTTGGCACAAAATTTTAAAAAGTAGTAAATAATGCTTTTATTTCTGTCTGAATTAAAACAAATTTTAAATTAAAGAAAGTGGATCATTGATCTTGAATATTCTCAATAACACGTATACCATTGAAATGACTTCTAAATTAAAATGTGAATAGCCTTTGATTTGGCTGCCATCTTAAATGATTAGTTATTAATTCATCCAGCAAGTGTTTATTAAGTGCTTTTATGTTCCAGGAACTGTGCAAGTTCTGGGGATACATCAGTGAAATCCTTGTCTTGGTGTTTCCTGAGTTTCTGGAGCATCCAAAATAAATACACAGATCAGGTGATAAGTGCTAAACGGAAAAACAAAGTGGAAGTTAGAGATTGGGTAAGGGTCTTGGGGGTCATAATGACTTGGACTAATTGTGAGATGGGAAATAATTGGGCTGCTTGGTCCAAAAGAGTGACATGAAATGTTTTAAGAGCCATAAGAAAGAACGAGATCATGTTCTTTGCAAGGACATGAATGGAGCAGGAGGCCATTTCCCTTAGCAAACTAACAAAGGAACAGAAAACCAAATACCACATGTTCTCACTAATAAGTGGGAGCTAAATGATGAGAACACATGGACACATAGAGGGGAACAACGTACAACGCCTTTCAGAAGGTGGAGGGTTGGAGGAGGGAGAGGGTCAGGATCAATAACTAATGGGTGCTAGGCTTAATACCTGGGTGATTGGCTTCTCGGTCTTTTGGCCAAGATCAAGTGTAGTACCTGTTCTTATCAGTTTAATACCTGGGTGATGAAATAATCTGTACAACAAACCCCCAAGACACAAGTTTACCTATGTAACCTGAACTTGTACCCCTGAACTTAAAAGTTACAAAGAAAAAGGATTACTAGCTTCTCTGTTAGGTATAGAGAGGCCATGGGTAAGAGAGGGAGACCACTTAGGAGGCCCTTAGAATAATCAAGGTGAGAGCTGATAGTAACCTGAATCATGTGGAAGGAATGAAGATGGCAAGAGGTGGTTGGATTCTGGGTATTTATTTAAGGTAGCGTCAATATGACTTGCTGATTGGATGTAGAGGGTAAGAGTGTGAGATCATGGATGATTATAAGGTTTTTGGCCTAAGTAACTGGAATATTTGGAGGTGCCAGCAACTGCAATAGGGAAACATAGGGATGAAGCCTTTGGGAGGTATAGTAAAGGTGAGGAGTGGAATTTGGGGTGGTAAAGCTTGAGATATCTATTAAGCATCCAAGTAGAGATGTTGAATACAGTAGTCAAGTTTAGGGCAGAAGTCCAGGCTTGAGTTACAAATTTGGGAGTCATCAGTGTTGGTAATGGAGAGAAGAGGACCATGAACTGAAACTGGGCCATTCCAAGGTTAAGTGGTGGGTAGATAAATGCAGTGCTGGGTGCTGGTCATAGTTTTTTGTGATTGCTTCTTTCTTTTTTTTTTGAGACAGTTTCATTCTGTCACTAGGCTGGAGTGCAGTGGTGCGATCTCTGCTCACTGCAGCCTCCGCCTCCGGGGTTCAGGTGATTCTCCTGTTCAGCCTCCCTAGTAGCTTTGACTACAAGGTGCCCGCCACCACACCAAGCTAATTTTTGTATTTTTAGTAGAGACAGGACTTTACCATGTTGGCCAGGATGGTCTCGATACCTTGACCTCATGATCTGCCCGCCTTGGCCTGCCAAAGTGCTAGGATTACAGGCATGAGCCACTACGGCTAGCCTTCTTGTTTCTTAATGAAATAAGAAGCTAGATCCTCTCCTGAGAGAGAGGATGGGAGAGGAGGTGTTGGGAATTTAAGGAGAGGAATTAGCTTGTGTGCATTTCTTTAATTCCACTGTCCCGGTGCAGGCCTTGGAATCGGCAGACAGTTGGGTTTAACCAGGATAGGGAGTTTTGCAGGTGACCATGATGAAGGGAGGAAGAAAGAGTGATTCTGTGATGACCCGCCATAATTTAAGCTGGCCAAGGAAGACAAAAGCAAGAACAATGAAGGGGATGAAGTCCAGTGACATGATGGAGCAGTCCTTAGTAGGTTCTAGTAGGGCAGAAGAACATTTGGACTTGGAGCGCTAGAGGGACTGAACTGGGAAGGTAGGAGGTACTTGAAATTGAAAGTGTGGTGAGGTTGCAGTTATTGGTATTGACAAGATCCGAGGTATAACTGGGGAATTAGAGGCTGAAGTAGGATGGAGGATAGAATTATTGCAGGAGAGAAGTTCAAAGAAATGAGAAGTATTAGTATTATTTCAAAAAACAGTGAAATTTTTCTCCATGTTATTATTATTATTTTTAGATGGTGTCTCACTCTCGTTGCCCAGGCTAGAGTGCAGTGGTGCCATCTCTGCCCACTGCAACCTCCACCTCCCAGGTTCAAGTGATTCTCCTGCCTCAGTCTTTCTAGTAGCTGGAATTACAAGCGTGCACCACCAAGCCTGGCTAATTTTTTGTATCTTTACTAGAGATGGTGTTTTGCTATGTTGGCCAGGCTGGTCTTGAACTCCTGACCTCAGGTGTTCCACCTGCCTCAGCCTCCCAAAGTGCTGGGATTACAGGCGTGAGCCACTGTGCCCAGCCCCCGCCCCATGTTATTATTTGGGAATTTAAGAGAAATGGGGGTTGTTAGGCAGTGGGGTGGAAGGAGGATTAGAACAGTCTATACAAACCTTGATTACATTTTATGTGCCTTATATCCTAATGCCAGCAACCTAATCCATATTGCAGGTCCATATCATGAGCATTCTCATAACTGGTCTTTCTTCTTAATGCAGTAACTACTGGTACTTCAGAAATGAATGCATACTTGGATGACCCAGAATTTGCTGAGATTATATTGAGAGCAGAGCAAGCAATAGAAGTTGGAATTTTTCCAGAAAGAATCTCTCAAGGTTCAAGTGGAAGTTACTTTGTGAAGGATCCCAAGAGGGTGAGAATTTCACAGACCTACTATATGTAATAGAAACTTCGGTAAATACGAGTTTAAGTATGAAATCATTGTGAGTTTCTAAAGATATTTTCCTATTAAGTCTGATTGTCACCTCTTTTACAAACTAAAAGTTTTTATAGTTTTTCTTTGTTTTTTTTTTTTTTTTTTAGACAGGGTCTCTCTCTCTCTCTCTCTCTCTTTCTCTCATTCTCTCTCTGTCTCTCTGTCTCTGTCTCTCTCTCTCTCACCCAGGCTGGAGTACAGTGGTGCAATCATAGTTCACTGTAGCCTTGACCTTCTTGGCTCAGGTAATCCTTCTATCTCAGCCTCCCAACTAGGTGGGATCACAGGTGCATGCCACCATACTGGGCTAATGTTTCAAATTATTTGTAGAGACAGGGGTCTCCCTATATTGCCCTGGCTGGTCTTGAACTCCTGGGCTCAAGTGATCCTCCTGCAGTGTTGAGATTACAGATGTGAGCCACTGTGCTTGGCTTTTAATAAAAAGTTTTTTGCTTTTAGTAAAGCACTCTAGTATTTGGAAACAGAGCTAATCATTTCAAGTCATAGTTTGCTATCCTGTTATTTTATATTTGGTTTCAAGCATTTATTGAATATATACATTCAGCTGTAGCCTTATTGCGTGTGTATATTCACAAGTCCTTATCTTATAGAAGTCTATAGCCTTCTTAGTCAAACACAGTGGAAGTTTAAACCTTCAAAACTTGTTTAATGTCATTTCCAACGTACTTGATTTTTTTTCAAAGGTATATGAATACCTTTTCTGGCATTTTACCAGGGGAAGAAGGCGCAGCCATCTGAAGTTTGAAAGTATTGGAATGTGAAAGTGAAATGAACCACAGGATGATTCTAGACCAGAAAAGAGAAATTGATGTGGCGCTTTGTTCCACTTAATCTAGAATTTTTCAAAAATATGTTATTTTTTCTAACAGCTTTCTGAATGATGCATAAGGATCAGTTCTTTTCTCGGGGGGAAGAACGTTTATACTTTCACCCATTTTTTGGGCAAAGATTGAAGTTATAATTTTAAAATGATTTTAAAGCATAGTCCCTTTTTTGAGATTAAAATATATTTGTAGGTATTGCCAGTCTCTCAATCTTTATTCTAAGCTTTATTTCTTAATTTGATCCTGTTGACTTTTTTACTAGTGACTCAGACCTTATTGCATTGTATTTATTGTGTTGTAAAGGAATTATATACTTGAAATTATAAGATTTGTTCTTGTCTAAGGATAATTCAGCTTCTAAATTTAATATGAATATATTATATCAAACAATTAGAGTATAAAGACTTTTAGACATTCATGAGCAAAAAATATTTTTTAATAGGAGAAACTTTATTTAGTTAATGTATTTATTTGTTAAGATGGATTCTCACTCTGTCGCCCCAGACTGGAGTGCAGTGGTGCAATCTCAGCTCACTGCAACCTCCACCTCCCAGGTTCAAGTGATTCTCCTGTCTCACCTCCTGAGTGGCTGGGATTACAAATGCATGCCTACCACCCCCAGCTAATTTTTGTATTTTTAGTAGAGATGGGATTGCCCCATGTTGGCCAGGCTGGTCTTGAACTCCTGACCTCCGGTGATCTGCTCACCTACCAAAGTGCTGGGATTACAGGCGTGAGTCACCTCACCTGGCCAAGAGTTTACTTTAAATTGGTTTCTGAAAAATAACTGGAAAAAAATTAGGGCCGGAGAATCTGACAGCATGGATATTCACTATATCTTATCATTACCTTTGTTATTTTAGAGGTGGTTTTTGTCATTGAATTAGTTAATTTAACAAATACTTGGATGTCTGCTGTGCATCAGGTACTGTTCTGAGTACTGGAAATGCAGCCCTAACAAACAAAGTTCCTGCATTTTTGGAATGTGCATTAATGTGGGGAAAGTAAACAGCAAACATATAATGTGGACATTTAATAGATATTGAATAATACCACTGTTTGACCTAGGACAGTGGTTTTCAAACATTTAAAAATCAGTGAAACCCTTTCTTAACTTGGAAGTCCAGCAATATAAAACAGGTGAAATTAGAATTAATCTGGTTAAGTGGCATGCGGTCTTGGAGCCTTGCCCTCACCTTCCCGGGGTCTGTCAGAGCACAGTTTGAAAACTACTGGTCTTGATTTTAGATTGTTTGAGAATAAATATGAAAATGTAATTGGAACTAAATCTCTTAATATTTGAGATTATAAATCCTCTGAATAGTTTGAGGATTTATGCCTACATCTGTGGTGGGAAGCAGTAGAAAACTATGTATTAGAATGCATTTTTTGGATGGTTATCAATATATATAAAAAGTCTAATAAAGATGATTACTCTTTTGCTATAGAAAATTATTGGTGTGTTTAAACCCAAATCAGAAGAGCCTTATGGTCAACTCAATCCAAAATGGACCAAATATGTCCATAAGGTCTGCTGCCCTTGCTGCTTTGGCCGAGGCTGCCTGATTCCTAATCAGGGGTACCTTTCTGAAGCAGGTGCCTATCTTGTGGACAAAAAGCTTCATCTGGGTATCGTACCTAAAACAAAGGTAAACAAGGCTTTATTTTTAACCATGGACTTTTAGCTTACAACCTGCCTGTATCTGAATATTTCAGTAATGATTCCTAATGGTAGAACCTAAAATGGAGCCCCTTTTTTTGATAGTAGTCCAAGCGTCATGAGTGACTAGTAAATTGATTCTAGTGTAGACCCACAAAGTATTTAAGGGAATGTGTCTTGTTCCTGTGAGATCTGATGATGCTAACAGAAAGAGGATAAAGAACTAGCTTTCAGAAGGCAGGAAAACATCAGGGATCCGGAGATCCTACTGAAGGTAGAGGTAACCAATGTGCTTAAAGATTACTATTATTGTCCTTTCAGCCTTTATAAAAAATTTTTTTCTTTTCCTTTTTATTTTATTTTTTTTTTAAGAGACAGGGTCTTGCTGTGTTGCCCAGACTGGCCTTGAATTCCTGTGCCCAAGCAGTCCTTCTGTCTCAGTCTCCTGAGTAGCTGGGACAACAGGCACATGCCATCATGTGCCTGGCATCCACATCCTTTCTTTTCTTTCTTTCTTTCTTTTTTTTTTTTTTTTGAGACAGGGTCTTGTGCCCAGGCTGGAGTGCAGTGATACAATCATGAATCATGGCTCACTGCAGCCTTGTCCAGCTGGGCTCAGGTGATCTTCTCACCTCAGCCTCCTGAGTAGCTGGTAATACAGGTGTGTACCACCTCACCCAGCTAGTTTTTGTATTTTTTAGTAGAGGTGGAATTTCTTCATGTTGCCTAGGCTGGTTTCACTCCTGAGCTCAAGCAATCTACCTGCCATGGCCTCCCAAAGTGCTGAGATTACAGGCGTGAGCCCCTGCACCCAGGTAACCTGGCATCCTTTCTAAATTTTAACTTGACGCCTTCGTCCTTAAAACGTTTATTTCTAAGTCTGCATTTCAACGTTGTTACTTTGACCACTGGCAAATTGTAGGCCTCTAAAAGGCTTTTAAACCACTCTCAGGAAGAAATAATGTGCCATTCATTTAACAAAGGTTTGCAAAATTCCCTGCCTTTTCTGTTTTAGATTCTCTGGAGCCTTTCTTATAGGGTTCAACTTTGCTAATTTTCATTAGAGTGAGTTTCATGGTGTATATGAATAGAAATACTATAATGTAAATTCTAACCATTTTTCTAAACTATATGTTTCTAGGTGGTTTGGCTTGTCAGTGAGACATTTCACTACAATGCAATTGACCGTGCAAAATCAAGAGGCAAAAAGTATGCTTTAGAAAAAGTGCCAAAAGTGGGTAGGAAGTTTCATAGGATAGGACTCCCTCCTAAGGTAAGTTTCTCTGATAAGCTTTATTTAGAGAGCCACTGGGCTCATACATCCTGATCTCTAGGAGCTAGGCATTGTGCTGTTAGCTGTGGATATAGTAATAGCACAGATTTGTCATCTTCCAGGAGCTTAGAGTAAATAGGTAATTTCAGTGTAATATGATAAAGCTGTTTAGATGATGGTAAGTTCAGGGAGCTCTAAGATGATAGAAGAGGGATGCCTAACCCAGTTTAGAGGGATGGGAAGCATTTCCAGGAAGAGGTTGCGTGAAAGGCTTATAAAGTAATGGACAAAAGCGCAGGTCTGGAATCAGACTTAATTCCAGCCTCTGCTAGTTTGCTCTGAGACTTTGGGCAAGTTCCTTTCTCTTTCTCATTTTTTTTTTTTTTTTAATGTGTTTTACTTTTTCTGCCTAAAGTCTAGAATTATTTTGACAAAGTTAAAAAAAAATCCCCTTGGAATTTTCGTTAGTATTTCAGTGGATCTTGCTCTGTTGCCCAGGCTGGAGGACTGTGGTGTGAAAAGGGCTTACTGCAGCCTCGACCTCCTGGGCTCAAATAACCTTCCTACCTCAGCCTCCTGAGTAGCGGGACCACAGGTGCACACCCCCACACCTGGCTAGTTTTATAATTTTTTTGTAGAGAGAGAGTCTCACCATGTTGC
Source organism: Cebus imitator (assembly GCF_001604975.1). NCBI lineage: Eukaryota > Metazoa > Chordata > Mammalia > Primates > Cebidae > Cebus > Cebus imitator. The sequence continues at coordinate 265,593 of NW_016107994.1, forward strand.
TGGTCTTCAATTCCTGTGCTGAATCAGTCTTCTCACCTTGGCCTCCCAAAGTGCTGGGATTACAGGTGTTAGCCACTGTGCCTGGACAAGTTCCTTACTCTCTAAGCTCCAGTTTCTATAAAATGAGAATGACAAAAACTGCCTCTTAGGTTCTTGTGAGGATAAAACTAAGAAATTCATGTCAAGTAGTTGGTATAAAGGTTAAGTAAATGGTAGCATCTATATTTACTTACTACACATTAGATTTAGTTTTTTCTTATCACCTTTAAATCTGAGGCATGATAAGCAGCCAGCTAAATAAGGGTAGAGAGGGTTAATGGGAAAGGCATTCTAGAAAAAGTTTTCAGATTTATTTTTTGGAAATATATTGGTCTTATGGTTTTCTTGCTTCTGTACATTTATCTAGATAAAAAGAATTTGAGTAGGAATCAGTCGTTAACCTAACTTTTAAGATAAATTTTACTCTAAGTGGGCAGAAAGTTTGAAAGTTTTTAGAAGGTCTGCTCCTCCTTGGACATGCCGAAATAAGTGTGAATAAAGGAGGATGTTATTTCCATATTTGTGACTACTAGTACTTAGTTATAAGTATTTTAAAGAACACCTTTAGGAAATCGTTAAAATTTCATACCAACGACAAAAACATAAAGTGTTAGAATAAAAAGCAGATTTTCTGTGTGGTGATTTGTTTGTATATTTGAAGCAAACTGAGGTTACCTATTACCTGTGTATCACATGCTACTTAAATTTGTATTTCCTTCTCCAACAAATTGTTTACTGTTAACTAGCAATCTTAGTAACTGAAACACCTTTTTAAAAGGTCATATCTTCAAGGAAAGGACTTTTTAAAAAACCACTACCAATATTATGATTAGTAGATTTGTTCTTTAAAGTTTAAGACAGGGTATTTACTGTGTGGTTAAGGAACCTGTCCTTTTTTTTTTTTTTTTTTTTTTTTTTTTTTGAGAAAGAATCTCACTCTGTCGCCCAGGCTGGAGTGCAATGGCGTGATCTTGGCTCACTGCAACCTTCGACTCCTGGGTTCAAGTGATTCTCCTGCCTCAGCCCTCTGAGTAGCTGGGACTACAGGTGTGCACCACCACGCATGGCTAAGTTTTTTTGTATTTTTATTTTTTTTATTTTTATTTTTTTTTGAGACGGAGTTTCGCTCTTGTTACCCAGGCTGGAGTGCAATGGCGCGGTCTCCGCTCACCGCAACCTCCGCCTCCTGGGTTCAGGCAATTCTCCTGCCTCAGCCTCCTGAGTAGCTGGGATTACAGGCACGCGCCACCATGCCCAGCTGATTTTTTGTATTTTTAGTAGAGACGGGGTTTCACCATGTTGACCAGGATGGTCTCGATCTCTTGACCTCGTGATCCACCCGCCTCGGCCTCCCAAAGTGCTGGGATTACAGGCTTGAGCCACCGCGCCCGGCCTTTTTTTGTATTTTTAGTAGATGGGGTTTCACCATCTTGGCCAGGCTGGTCTCGAACTCCTGACTTCAAGTGATCCACCTGCCTCAGCCTCCCAAAGTGCTGGGATTACAGGTGTGAGCCACGACGCCTGGCTTAATCATGTTTTTAAAATAAAACTGTTTATTTAGAGTTCGAAGAAAAAGCTTAACAGTTAAAAAAGTGAAAAAATTAAAAAAAAATTATTTACTGTATTTTATGTCATAAAAAGAATCCAGAAAAGTTTCTTCAGTAAGAACAAAATTGCACCGTTATTAAATAAGCAGGATAGGTTTAAAATTTGACCTCCATAATTAAATTCATTTTAATAAATATTTTTAGAAAATGACATTTCTTTTTCAGAGTGTCACCTTGAAGGCACATGTTTATTCTTTTTTAAAATTTTCCCAAAATAGCTGCTATGCTCCTTGAAAGTCTAGGGTTAAGCATTTTTTATTTGCTATATACTCTTCATGTGATTATTTAAAATTAGTGTATAAAAATAGTTTTCTTGATAAACGTGGCTTATCTAAATTAGTGTTAAATCTTCTTTTGTATTGTATTTACATATTTTTGACAGTACTGCTGAGAAATATAAATATTAATCCTTTGTTCTTGTACTTTCTTTTCTAACTATAGTTCTTAAAATTATAGATTGGTTCCTTTCAGTTATTTGTTGAAGGTTACAAGGAGGCTGAATATTGGCTTAGGAAATTTGAAGCTGACCCTTTGCCTGAGAATATTAGAAAACAATTTCAGTCACAGTTTGAAAGATTAGTTATTTTGGATTACATCATCAGAAATACAGGTATTGAAGTTCTCTCATTGTTCACTCAAATCTTGTTCACTTTCAAACTGTGTTCTTGTTACCCAAATTAAGCCACTTCCTCTGTCTGCCTTGGGAAACAGATGTAGAATAGACCCTCCTGGGCAGAATTCATCCTGTGTGGGAGAGTGTGACTCACAGCAGGCTCCTAGGTCAGTTCCTGTCCCCTAGGGAACAGTTTCCTAGGGGCAGGGCAAAGTCAGATATTAGGAACGTTATTTGCATAATGTGAATAATTAAGGCTTCATTGTATAAATTACATTAGGTGCCTATATTGACGTTATGTAACTGTTAGTATAATCTATAAATACACTAAACTCTTAATTTTTCCTGTGCTGTCAAGAAGCAATGGTGTAGACGAGGGGTGTCCAATATTTTGACTTCCCGGGGCCGTTGGAAGAAGAATTGTAGGCCACACATAGAATACAGTAACTCTTAACAGCCAATTAGCTTTAAAAATTTGTAAAAAAATCTCATAATGTTTTAAGAAAATTTACAAATTTTTGTGGGCCACATTCAAAGCCATCCTGGGCGGCATGCATCCTGCAGGCCAAGGGTTGGATAAGCTTGATGTACGTTATCCAAAGCAGGGGTCAGTTTGGATAATGTGGGTCCCTGGACTGTCAGGGTCAGCATGACATAAGAATTTGTTAAACATGCATCTTCTCAGACACCACGCCAGACCTTTTAGAACAGAAACTGCAGGTGGGTACTGGCAGGCCGTGTTTTAAGGTACCTTTCAGGTAATTCTGATGCATTCTAAAGTTTGAGAACTACAGTTCAAAGTGTTTTCTTATTTATATTAGTTTTTGGAAAAGCATCAAATAATTTTCCAGACTTACCTTATTACTATATATGTGTGTGTGTGTGTGT